>NC_056731.1:853959761-854134761 GCF_019279795.1 Protopterus annectens
GAAGTTCTGTGTACTCATTTTGGTTATCTTTCTGTAAGACAATGAAGAAAATGCTATTGTTTTTCATGTGTGGAAAGCTCTTCCTTTTTAATCTGTGTTTTATTTGGTGATACGGTTAATGTGCAAGTTAAAGATGATTTAATGATGATATCATAATTATTTTCTGACATGAATGAATGACAGAAGAAACATTTGCAAAATAAATGTGTTTTCAATCTTATCTTGTGGTGTAATAATTACCAGTATTCGATGACATGCATTTGAATGTAAAAGAGTGGTAAGGAATTTCATTCAAGGGCATATTGTGAGCTGTATGCCACTGCTCCCATAACATGGTAATTTGCAATAAATAGGCACATTAGCCATGATGAGGTAAGACCTCATTATCAGCTAATTTGCATGTCTCTGAATCACATTTACTACAGTGACATCAGATTATTGTTGATCTGCAGATTGTGATAGTAAACTACTTCTCATCCAGGTATTGCAATTCTCCCCACAGTCACTCTCCCCATACAAGTATACATCCAAACACACACACACATACACACACACACACACACACACACACGCACACGCACACGCACGCATGCACACACACACACACACACACACACACACACACACACACACACACACACACACACACACACACACACCTCAGTCCCCATAGACTTAAAGAAGGAATCAAGCTTATAGGACTTTGTAAAAGTTTGTACAGAGGACCAAGTAGCAGATTCTAGAATACTTCTAGAATCCAACCTTTTCCAAAAGCCATAGAAGAACCCAAGGTAATTGTACAGCGGGACTTGACCCTGCGTGGACTAGATTTGTCATGGTGAGTATAACAAAAGGTAATAGCCTTAGGCAGTCATTTGGAAATAGTCTGTTTTGACACAGGTCATCCCTTCTTCTTATCTTTAGAAGAAATTAACAATTGATCTGAAGATCTGAAAGATTTAGTTCTGTCAAAATAGTTCCTGAGTTGTCTGTGGACATCCAAGGTATGGAGTATCATTTCTCCCTCATTTTTAGGTTCAGAAAAGAAAACAGGGAGATGAATAGTTTGGCTTAAAGTAAACTCAGATATGATATTAGGCATAAAAGAAGGATTAGTTCTCAAAGAAACCCTGTCCTTGTGAAAAATGAGATAGGGTTGACTCACCATGAGAGCTTGCAACTCACATACCCTTATTGCAGAGGTCAGAGCAATCAGTAAAACTGTTTTCCATGTTAAGAACCTCAAGTTAGCCAGTTTAGCTGGTTCAAATGGAACAAGTATTAGCTTCTCTCCCACAAAATTAAGATCCCAAGGAGGGGCAACCAGTTTCTTTGAAGCTTCCAATGCAAAACCCCTTTCAAACAAATCCTGATATGAGAATGCTTGAAAGAGGAGGATCCATGGGTAGACATGGTGAAATGAAACTGCTATCCAAAAACCTGCACAGTTTCAGACCCTTCCACAGAATGTCTACTGCACTTATTTCTTTCACCAATACCATTAATTATCATAGAAATCAAGGACAACTTGTCTCAGCCATATTTTTAGATTTATCAAAAGCTTTTGACATGGTCAACCACAGTAGACTCCTCAACTTACTCTCTACCATAAACCTCAGTACCTCCTCCATGACATGGTTTAAGGGCTATCTGTCAGGCCGGCATTGGGCGGTAAAATGGCAAAACCAACTATCACCCCTACTGTCAGTATCCTTAGGAGTACCTCAAGGGTCTATCCTAGGTCCTTTACTCTTCACTCTATTCACCAATCAACTCCCATCCTCCACCCCCAGGGCCACTGTTATTCAGTATGCTGATGACACCACTATCATATGTACAGCCACCACTCCAGACCTCCTCTCACAAACACAAAATACTTTCTCACTAGCAGAAACCTGGTTCTCTAACCATCAGCTTATTCTCAACCCCAATAAAACTAAACTACTACTTTTTTCTTCCCATAAAACCGCCCACCTAGCTGTCAATTTCTTAATCACCTCTAACAACAAAACTGTAATTATCCCAACTACCCACACCAAACTTTTAGGCATTAAAATTGATAACAACCTTAGATTTGACATCCACACTTCCCAAACCATCAAGAAAGTACATAAAAAACTAGGTCTGCTCTATAGTAACAAACAAGTTCTCTCTAAACAATCCAGAATCACAGTAGCCAGGACACATCTATTATCCACCTTTCTCTATGCTTCCCCAATACTAACCAACCTTTGTAAATCTGATCTTAACAGGCTAGAATCCTGTTACAACAAGATAGCTAGATTTGCCACTGAATCTACATATAGAACACATCACTGTATAGCCCTTAAAAACTAAACTGGTTAGAACTCCCTCAGCTATTGCAACTCAATCAACTGTCACTAGCACATAAGCTATACCACCACCCAGACAATGTCCCAGCCCTCCAACATCTTATACAACCTTACACTACAAAAAGAATTTTGAGATCTAGTACCCTTAACCTTCTGGAGGTCACAATTATAAAAATGAAGCAGGGAAATCTCCCTATAGCTACTGCATCTCCAAACTCTGCAACTCTCTACCAGCCACCTTCACATCCAATACCTCCACTAATCAATTAAAAAAAACTCCTCATAACCCATCTTTCTAACAAATGGCTATGCTCCTGTAACACCCCTGGGTAAAGACAAAGATATTAAAAACTACTCTTCTCATCAAGTTTCTAATTTTTAATGCTACCTTTTGAAAACATTACAGCTTTATAAAGTTACTGAATTTCTAAGAAATGTATCCATAGTTAATTCTAAACTACTATGTAAAAATGTCCTAGGAAGTATAATCACATAGTACTGTAGATTCTTATTAATCCTTCTATATTTGCTTTGTATACTACTGTATTGTTTGTATGTTACTGTATTGTGTGTAAAATGGAGCTTTTCTCCTTGGCCTCTGCTGTAAATGGACATGTGTCCAGTTGGACTTTCCCAGTCAACAAATGTAAAATAAAATAATAAATAAAATAAATAAAATGAACCTTGATAGAGGAATAAGAAAGGAGATACGATAGTAACCCACACAAATATTGTAAAACCAGGGAATAACTAACCCTTGAATAGGTGCTGGTTATGTTGTTGTAGAAAGCCTTTTCCATTTGCTGATGTATGATGTTCTAGTAGCAGGCTTTCTTGCCTCCAATAGTACCTGCTGCCCATCCTCAGAAAACAAGTGCCTAAAAGGAATTAAGACCTTATCATCTAGTCAGTCAATTGAAGATGATTGACGTCAGGGTGTATCAAACATCCTTTTTCTTGTGTGAGTAGATCCATTCTATAAGAAAGGATTTGATAATTACCCATGGCCATTTCCAAAAGAACGGAGAACCAGTATTGCCTGGGTCAGAAGGGAATCAACACAATGATCCTGGGGATTCCTTCTGAATCATCAGTAGTATCCTGGATATTAGTGGAAAGGATGGAAAGGTATACAGGAACAATCCTGCCCAAAGAAAGAAAAGATGCCTGTCTTCCATGCCTTCGTTCATAGAGTTCTGGAACAGAATTTTGCAAGTTGGTTGTTCAGTAAGCAAACAAAGAGGTTTACTTGAGGAATTCTCCACAGATAGATCAAATCTTGGAAGACCCCTGGATGTAGTTTTCATTCATGAGGGTCTGCCCTGGTCGTGCTCAGCTTGTCTGCCACACACAGTTTTACTCTGACAGAATGTAGGATGCCTGAAGGCTGAGATTCTGCTGTGAAGCTATATCCCAAGTTAACATGGCTAGTCTGCAAAGGGAGTATGACCTGGTTCCCCCTTGCTTTTTGATGTACCACATCACTGTGATATTGTCTGTAACCACTTGAAAAGGACGCAGGGATCAAAGATGTTTCAGAAAACACAGTGTCTTGATCAGGTTAAGCATCTCCTTGATATTTATGTGCTTACATCTGTCCTTGGTGTCCCACACGCCCTGCACTTTTATCTGTCCTGAAACTCTCCCCAAGCAAAGTTTGAACTAGCTCTGGTGACTGACTGCTTTATAGCAGGGAGGGAGAAAGGTAGACCTGTATTTAAGGATATCTGTTGTCTCCACCAAGTGATTTCTCTTGTGACAAACCCAGTACTGGGATCTGAAAAGATAAAAGGTGTTGATGATGGAACAAAAGAGATTTCAGATACCACTGTATCTTTCTCATGTGGAGTCTTGCCAAGGGTATCATGAGAATCATAGGTAACAAAATCCTGAGGTATTCCCTCTCAGTGACTGATGTCTGAGTGGAAAACCTTAGAAATAGATCTAAGTAAAGATCAAATTTTTCCTCTGAAAGAAAAGTTCTTTGACTTGAGGTGTCTAGTTGTCATACCAGGAACACAATTCTGTTTGAGGGAGTCAAGAAAGACTTTTGAATGTTCACTTGGAATCCCAACCTATGCAAGAGATCTCACATCCAAGAGAGATATTCCTGACATTTTAAAAAAAGACTCCGCAAAGATAAGCAAGTCATCTAAATATGGAATGTGGATACCCTGTAGCCTGCAATGAGCTATAACTGTAGCTAGACACTTTGTGAACACTCTTGGTGCAGTGGATAGCCCAAAGGGTAAGGGAGAGAACTGATAATGTGATCCAGACACATAAAACAGTAAGAAATGCCTGAAGTCTGGATGAATAGCAATGTGATGAAAAGCATATTTTAAGTTTAGTGTTATCAGGAAACTTGAAATAGGAAGAAGAGGCAACAGGTTGTGAAGTGGCATAATTTAAATCTGAACACTATCACAAACAGGTTTAGGAAAGAAAGATCCAGAACTAGTCTCCAAACATTTTTTTTGTCTTTTGGGACTAGGGACATCTTTGAATAAAACCCCTTCCCCACCTGGGAAGGGGAAACTGGTTCTATCACTCACTGAGACAGCATGTGATGAAGAATAGGTGGAAACAAAGGAGTCAGGAGGGTGAGGAGTGACCCCCTGGAAAGGAGGAATTTCCTCCCACTGCCATCTGTAATCTTGATGAATGAATTTTAAGACCTGTTTGCCTGAAACTATCTATTGCCAAACAGAACAATGGTGATTCAGACTTTCTGGCAGATAAAAAGAGCCAGGGTGGGAAGGGATCACAGTGTCTCTTGAACAGTCATTCATAATTGTTTCCTTGTTTTTGGGAGGTCTGAGACTTCTTTTTGGACCCTTCTTGCCACTTCTTAAATGCCTGTTCACCTGAATACTGTTGACATGGTTTATTCTCTCGCTTTTTTTTTTTTTTGCCAAAATTGGATGAGGAGAAAAAAATCCGTTGGACAATTTGGAAATGGAGGGCTGAAAATCTTAAAAGATTTTCTGGAACAGTTTTCCCCTTTCATCACACTTTTTGATCATGCCTGCAGCACAGGGACCAAACACTAAATTTAAAATCTCATTTTTTTACATCATCTGAGAAGTTTTGAGAATGCAACCAAGCAAACCTCATTAAAACAGTTACCAGTGGCCATAGCCCTGCACAAAGTATCAGCAGAGTCTTACACACACTGCAAACAATGAGTAGTGATCTCTGCAATAGAATATACTAAGTTATTTAAAGCAGATTTTGCTTCACAAGAAGAAACTGTAGGTAAAACATTCCTTATAGCTTCACAATATGTCAGTACAAACTTTAACATACGAGACTGGCAATTTAAAATTCTGAAATTCTAAGTTGCAGAAGTGTATGTTTCCTCATACCTGCCAATAATTTTTCCATCCTTATTAGAGTGGGATTGGAATTGACTAAGTGCTTAGCAGCAGAGGAGTCAACTAAGGCTATAGCTGCTGTGTCAGGATTGGGACTAGTGTGTAAAAGTTTAAAAGACTGAGGAAATGTATACATCCTATCTGCCATTTTAGGGTCAGCTGGATGACTAACAGGAAATGTTCAGGCACTAAGACACACCATCTTCTAAAGCACACAGGATAGGATGCATGGGTGTAAGTTCTGGAAAATTATTCTGTAACAACTTATAGTATTTTCTGAGGGACTGAGAAATGTCAGTGCTCTCCCACTGAAAACACTGGGACATTCTAGCAATAGTCTCAGAGAAAAAGAACCCCCCACAGGTAGAATCCGAAGGTGATCTCTCCTCTGATTCTGAATCAGAAATCTGAGGACAAAACCCTGAGTCCATCCCTGCATCTTTCTGCTTGGTTTCAGAATCTTGAATCTCTTTAGGAAAGTAGGCATCCTGCTTTTTTTTTACCAGAAACTACCCTATAAGAAGGATCCATAGCCCAAATCAAACCCTGAGACAGTCCCTGCAAACTACTCCTATCCAAAGAAATTTGAGGAGGAGTAGATACATGCTTGGTTTTCCATTTCTTTTTGACAAGGAAAGTGGGGCCAGTCTTGTTACTAATAGCAGCCGCTGCTTCTCCATGGATAGGCACATCATTCTGACACAGCAAAGAAACCTTCACTGTTCCCTCTCCTAGGACTGACATGAGTTGATCACCCTTGCCAACTGAGTGGACCTAGTAGTTGCAGAGGACATGGCATACCCCCAATCCATAGTGGCTGTAGGTACTATAACGGAGGGATTCAGGTAAAAGATGAGTGGTCTGAGGTACAACAAATGGCCACAGCAGTCACCCATCTGTGGTTGAGACAAATTGCTAACCTGCTATGGTGACAAAGGCTATTTGCTTAACTTTTTCTTTTTGTGGCTAGAAGAAGGATCAACCATTGGACTGACAATCTGTTCCATGTCAAGCTGAAAATGGTGCATCTATCCTGAGGAAACAAGCAATAAATGCCAGTAAAACTACCGGTTCACAAAACTTACCTTTTTGACAGAAAAAAAACATAGTAAAAAGCACTTTCAAACACTATGGCAGCCCCCAATGGAAAAATAAACACAATTTCTCCATAGAAAATATTTTAACAGTTAGTTAACACTACTTTTAAACTGACAGAAATTAGTGCTCTGTTTAAAAGTATGTTACATTCTTGAGACAATCTGTTAAAACATAATGCTCCTAGCTTTAAAATAACTTTCCTGAAGAAGAAAGTAATAAAACATCAGCAAAAAGTAAGAAAATTGAAAATTTTCCCCTAAAGGGACTTATCTGCTAAGATAAGGAAAGCACAAGCCGACCTTTGATCCTTAAAACCCTCAGAGGAGCATACTCTTCAGTGGAGGGAAAGCACTGAAGGGCTTCACACCCAAACTTATCTTTTAGTCAGCTCAGCTTGAGCTGCTTGACAGTTTGGGCACATGGAAGGTGCTTTGGAAGCTGTTGGGCTGTTATATGCTTGGCAGGATATAACCACATACAGCTAAGGCTACTTCAGCAATCATCAATATGAAGAACATCAGTTACTCTTTAGAAAGTAAATCCAGAACTCTGAGTCCTGAGAATTCTAGTATCATGGATTGCACTATAATAAATGAAAAAAAAAAAGTAAAAATAATGAATTATAAATATGTTTCAGTTTCCCACAGTTGAAGACCTGGTGCAAGACAGTGCTCATGTGTGATTTTCCTATAGCCAAATTACACACACACACACACACACACACACACACACGCACACACACACACACACACACACACCCACACGTGTGCACACAGAAAACCTTCTGCTTTAAGCATTGATTGTTAGAATAATAGAAGTGAAAGCATTCAAGGCCTCCAGCGTTCTGTGTTGATATCATTGCCACTGGACTAACAAGGGCCTCTGGACAAAGTGTTAGAACTTCATGATTATACAATGACTCCATATTAATATTTGAAAATGTGCACGCTGATTGGCCCAGCCCAATCTGCATGCCCATTGTAAATCCCACAATATACCAATGGAAAAAGATCCGGTTACCTGGACATTTTTCAGTTGGTATAAATAAAGTGCCCCAAAACTTTTTTTTTTTTTTTTTTTTTTTTTTTTTTTTTACAATTAAAAAAAAAATGAGAGAAAACAGAGCAACAGAGACATTTTTTTCTCCGTTGCTTCCGTTTCAAAGCATTGATGTATTGGGTATGCTTGGGGACGCAAGTCCCATACGCATGTGCAGTACATCAAAACAAAGAAGCAGTATACCAAAACTGGTGGAAGAACAGTAATCCGCCATTATACAAAGACATTATTTAAGAAAAGTAAGTATTTTTTTTCTTAAATAATGTCATTTTATAATACAATAACCGACTCCGTGGTTGTGGCATATTGAATATTTACCCACAGTTGCCTTTGTTTAATCACTCGGTCTTCGCCCTTGTGATTAAACCACACCAACCATGGGTAAATCTTCAATATACCACACCACGTCGTCAGTTATTGCTTAATTATCTTTCAGGAGAATGTGGTTTTCTCCAGAGGCAAAAAAAAATCATCCCCTTCATTAACTAGTATTTAAAACTTAATAGTGTATGCAAATGTAGCAGTAACAGGAATTTACTGGTTGGATTCAAAACATTTAAAGAGTGAAAAAGTACTAAACAGATGGTGTGATGAACATTTATCTGGGGCTATGTACAACTTACCCCTCCCTCAAGATGATTCTCAGAATATGGTTATGTGTTCTCAGAGTCCGACTTCCACTTTTATAATCAGACTGAGGCAACAGCTATGTGTGACACATTTATTAAATTTTCCCAGCATTAAATAAAGTGACAACATTCACATGCCACTACTGTGTAGCATGGCTTATTCTGCAGCGCTGTTTCCCAGCTCTGTGTGGTCATGTAAAAGGAGATATACACATTTGTTTCATTCTGCTTATTTGTGCCTTTCCTTAGTTATTTATAATTTACTCACTGAAGAGAACAGTGACATAATTCTGAATGCATTGAAGCCTAACATTCAAAGCTTGGTTAGGCCATAAATTATAACACTTCTTCAGTTGTGGTTATGGTGGTGCGAACTGTTTTTGAGCAGTGTTTGCTATATATAAAGTAACTTACAGTGGTTTGCACATATGGGATCAAGATGGTCGCCTTTATTATAAATTATATATCAGGCAAAACAGAGGCAATTTTTGAGGAGTGGTAGCCCTTCAGGTTTTAAACTTACCAGATCAAGGGCACTGAGTCATTTTCAGAACTGCACATTTGTAGGTTTTTGATCAAAATACAATTTATGTTTTGTTACTAAATATATTGCTGTATTTACTAAATGACTTTATATACAGTAGCCTACAAAATAGCCCTCAAAAAACAAGTACAAGGGTAGAATGGCAAGTGTGTTCTGCTCAGGATAAACTGTTTATTACAGTTTTACATAAAATATTGGTAGGTAAACTTGGTAGATGAGGACCAAATTATAGTAAAAATTAGACTGGACTAGAGCCAGGTCCAGGTGTGGTATTATTAGCTGCCCATGTCTGTTTGGTAAAAAATTGGACTGGGTTAAGTGTCAATGGGCCTACCAAATGAAGTTTACAAGAGAAAGAAAGATGAATATGTGGGCTCATTACAGTAACTAATAGGAATATATTGAGATTATAAATAATAAGAGGGAATGGAGTCATCAGATCACTGCTAGTAACATTTTTAAGTCGTGAGTATTTAATAAGAATGTCCTTTCAGCATCTCAGCTGTATATTATGTCCTTATATTCCAACACACCGGATTAAATTGTGGTACATATACTATGGATTTATACTGAAATATATGCTTAATGCATATTTTTCTCCTATGCAGAGCTGAGGAAAGATATTGCATTATGTCAGACAACATAATAGTAACTAATAAAGAATTTGTTTCTTCTCTCTTATGTCATCACATATATCAGATGTATGATGCTGACATAAACCATGCTATTCATACAACTTGGAGTACAGGGCTACAAAGATGGTACTTCATACATCATATTTGTGAGCCTAGTTTGGATTTGTACTGCTTCTTACAACATATACAGATGATGTCCACACCACATATGCCTACTCATTCTTCCTTTGTAATGCTTATTTATTTATTTACATTTGTTTACTAGGTAATGTGGAGACCTGGGGAGAAAATCTCCAACAAACATAGTTATACAACATATTTAGAAGCATAAAAAGGCTACAACTTACAAAATGATTCAGGTATTGTAAATGAGACAGTAAAACAAAGTGAATAACATAAAAACATAGTAAATAGGAGAAAATGAACTTACAAGTCAGTAAAAACATTGATACAATATAAACATTTAACAATTTACAATATATTTTCTTTTTGTGCAGTCAGTTGTGTAAGGGGGGGTGCCTTCCACAAATAGGTTCATAGGTGTGTACTAGGCTAATGGCCCTGGGGCCTTTACAAGCCTAGCCCATAGAAGTGCCCTGGCATTGTACCACCCGTCGTTAGTTCCCAGTGCCTCTATCAAGTAGAGCCACTGGAGTGATCCCCGGGGTTTGGAATGTTTGAAAAATGTTTTGAGAGCTGCAGCCAGAGTAGTATGGCAATGGGGAGTATAGGTTAGTCTGGAGCAGAGCATGGACATAGCCAGTGGGATAGGAAGTATTCTCTTAGTTCTTGCTTAAAGTTTTGTGTATGATCAATAGAGAGATTTTGTTGAGGGAGTGAGTTCCAGACTTTAGCAATCTTGTGGCAGTATAAGGAGTCACCATGAAAGTTGTGAGATATACTTACTTTAAGTAGGACTCTGTTTGCTGACCTAAGAGATTTAAGGTTTTTGTAGGGTTGGACAAGGTTAGTTACGTCTGGGCAGTGATCAGGTTTATACATCACTGTGTGGGTGAGTAATAATTGGTTTAGCATGAGTAGGTTTGGGAGTTCTAACCAATTTAGTTGTTTGAGGGCAGTACAATGATGTGTTATTTGGGGTAGGTTAGTTGCGAATTTGGCTGTCTTGTTATAGCAGGGTTTAAGGTTGTTTATTTCTGTTTTACAGAGGTTTGTGAATATTTGATAACAATAGAGAAGTGAGGATAGTAAGTGGGTTCTTGCTGTAGCCAGTCTAGCATGGTCTGAAAGATAGGGTTTTGCTCTGTAGAGTGTACCTAGTCTAATATGGACTTTTTTAATAGCCAGTGCTGTGTTTGTCAATTCCAGTGCATTATATATGGTAACCTTCAGAAGTTTAGTGTGTTAAGCAGATTCTATTTTAGTGCCATTGGAAGAAAAAATAGAGAGGGGTTGACTATTGGCTAGTGAGGAAGGATTTGAGAAGACCATACGCTTAATTTTATTGGGATTTAGTATAAGTTTATGGGCTGCTAGATATTTTTCAATGTTGGTAAGTGTCTCGATTGGTGGTGCAGAGCAGATAAGTGAGGATTCATCCGTATATTGAATAATGCTGGCAGGACTAGCAGCTGTTGTAAGGTCATTGGTGAAGGTGGTTGGAAAGTTTATTATCCCATAGGGTGGCTTGTTGCCTGTTTGAGAGGTAACTGTGGAACCACTTTAGGGCCTCAGGGCAAAGGTTGTAATTGGCAAGTTTGTTTAGAAGGATTCGATGTGGTACAGTGTGAAAGGCCTTCAACATGTCAAGAAAGGTAGCAGAGACAAGTTGATTGTTATTTTTAAGGTGGTTTATAGAGTTAGTAAAGCTAATGGGGCTGTACTAGTACTGTGCTTTGGTCTAAAACCATGTTGTGTAACAGATAGGAGGTTGTTTTCTTGGAAGTAATTTGAGGACACACTTTTCTAGGATTTTTGCTAAGGGTGAGAGTATGGCTATAGGTCTGTAATTAAATATGTTTTTAGAGGGGCCTTCTTTATGTAGTGGAATGATATTAGATATTTTCCATATGGTAGATACATACTGTTCAGTAACAGAGTGGTTAATTAGAATTAATATGGGGTATGCAATAGATGGGGCAGCTAATTTCAGAAACCCACCTGGTAATTGATCAGTGGCGAGGGTACATGACTTTACTTTAGATAATAAGCTATGTATATAGCTTGTTTGAATGGGTTCTAGTTTAAACTGAATTTGTGGTAGACTGGATGGAGTGGAAATAGATAGGGGTGGGGTAGAAGTGTTGTGTAATAGGGAGGTTATTGATTTAATAAATTGGGAATTAAATTGGGATGCAATAGGGTCTATAGTATTATTGGTAGTAGGGACTGGGGTAGTGGGTTTTCCATGTTTTAGAAGGAGGTTGACTGCCAAAAACTTTGTGGATTTGTTTGATATCTTAGTTGGCAAGTTTGAAAGTATGTTTTTTTGTCTGTTTTGATTTGTTTTGTAGCTTGATTTCTAAGTTGTTGGAAGGTAATGAGATGAGGATGACTTTTGTTAGAAAGATAGAGGGACCACGCTTTGTCTCTTTGTCTAAGTAGTTGTATTGTTTCTTTTGCTAACCATGAGAGTTTTTTGGTTTTAGAACAAATTCTGATGGGTGGGACAAGTTTAGTTAAGATTTTTAAGAAAATATTATTAAAGTATCGGACTGCATTATCTAGTTGTAGGATTTTTAGGGGAACCCAGTTTTGTTGTTTTAATAGAGTTTGGAAGGTAGATAGTGAGAATTGTTTTTTATTCCGGATGTAGTGGTAAGTGATATTACCAGTTGCTAGATACTTATAGATGTCTGCAATTCACGGTAGATGGCAAGACCGAGATGGCTATGGTTGGTCCAGATTTTTTACTGTGGCCAAAATAGGAGAACCACAGTAGGATAAGGTTTGGGGCTATAAAGACAAAAAATGGTGGGTTAAATGGCGAATATCAGTACAGGGGAAACAAAACAAGTTTAGTATATCAAACACTCTGGTGCTTATAGTCACAACACTACTTATAGATATTAACAGCTTCTATCAATTTGTTGCATAGGCATATTTGAGTAGGGCAGTTAGAAAAAATGTAGATAGTTTAAAAACTCAATATTGCAGGTTATATACTTGAGAAGACACTACTAGTAACAATTACAACACTACTTATGATCATTTACAGTTTCTATCAATGTAAGATATAAGCACAATTTAGCAGTATAGTTTGAAAAAAGCTTAGATAATCTAATACTCACTAATACAGACTGTCTACTAGTAAAGACATTACTAACAACAACTACAATGTCCGCAACTAGAACAACACAAAACAGCCTTCATTTATGGCATGGTTATTACCAAAGCCAGCTGCTTGCTGATAGAATAGGTTATTTCAAGCTAAGAGCCTTTTGTTGCAGTACAAAGTCCTTTGCAATCATGTATCTCTAAAATAGCAACATATATGGTGCATTTGTTACCATGCCAGCTAATTGCTGATAGAGCAGGTTATTCCAAGCTAAAAACCTTTTGTTACAGTATAATGGCCTTTGCAATCTTGTATCTCTAAAATGGCAACATTTATGGTGTATTTGTTACCAATGACTGCTAACTGCCGATAGAACAGGTTATTTCAAGCTAAAAGCATTTTGTTACAGTACAGCGTCCTTTGCAATCTTGTATCTCTAAAAGGCTACAGATGGAGTGCTGCTAAAGTTTATATACTCCTTTATTTTGCTATTTGAGCTGACAGAACTCAGGTAACATATATATTACATTAGCAATAAATACAGCCATGCAATAGGATCTCGTCGGCTGTGCAAATGGCTCAAATTATGATATTTCAATATTAGCCATTGCAACTAGTCACAAAGAAGAGTTGTGTGAGACTTTACTTACTAAACTAGGTTAAAATAATAAGGTATAGTAAGTAGCTACAGAATATGCATCCAGTTACATATGTACAGTGACATTTATGTCCCATCAGTGATGATAGTGGTTCTCACAATGTTCCCAAGTGTTGTAGGAATTCAGTCATGCATCTGATTTATCAGCCATTAACACACAGTCCCTCTTATTATGCTAACATCTGGGTCATTATTAACATGCAGTTATGAAAATGCTTTTCTAGGGAAATAAGTAAGGTCATAGGTAGCCATCAGTCCTGTGGTGAAGGAGACCATTGAGGGGCTTATTCCAGTTTCCCAATTCTCCTGGAGCACTGTCTGGTTAAATGACTTGCTCAAAATCGCACAGCTAGCAAATGGAGGTTGGGGTAGTTGAACCCGAGGCCACAGCCAAAAGTTCATTAACAGCTCATAACTTTAATCCTCTGCAATTCTCTCTAACTACAATCCTGTACTGCCACTGAAAAAAATGACTTTATACTCTCAGTATGAGAAGCATTTCCAGCAAAGAGTTACCATGACTTACTAAGGATTTCAAATAAACAAATAAATAAATACATGCATATAAATACATAAGGAAAGGGGCCAAGCATGGGCCAAATGGAAATCCACTCCAGTAGACCAAACTAATCTTAATCTGCTCAGACATCTAAGAAAAATGACATACATATATACAGTGGGTATAAAAAGTGTACACACCCCTGTTAAAATACCATTTTTTTGTGATATAAAAAAATGAGACCACAATAAATCATTTCAAAACTTTTCGCACCTTTAATGTGAACTATAACCTGTACAATTCAATTGAAAAACAAACAAATCTGTTAGGGGAAAATTATAAAAAATAAAAACGTGCAATAAGCTGGTTGCATAAGTGTGCACACCCTTAAACTAATACTTTGTTGAAGCACCTTTTGATTCAATTACAGCATTCAGTCTTCTTGGGTACATGCCTGCCATCAATTAAAGAGACTCTGATTAACCCAAAATAAAGTTCAGTTGCCCTAATAGGGTTTTTCTGACATTTACTCAGTTGCCTGCTACAGCAAAAGCCATGGTTCGCAGAGAGCTTACAAAGCATCAATGTGATCCTCATTGTTGAAAGGTATCAGTCAGGAGAAGGTACAAAAAAATTTCCAAGGCATTGGATATACCATGGAATACAGAGAAGACAGTCATCAAAATGTGGACAAAATATGGGACAACACTGATGTTGCAAAGAACTGGACGTCCCTCCAAAATTGATGAAAAGACAAGACGAAAACTGGTTAGGGAGGCTGCCAAGAGACCTAGAGCAACACTGAAAGAGCTGTAGGACTTTCTGGCAAGTACTGGTTGTCTACTATGTGTGACAACAATCTCCCATATTCGCCATATGTCTGGACTATGGGGTAAGGTTGCAAGACGAAACCCTTGTCTTACACAGAAAAACATTCAGGCCCAGCTAAAATTTACAAAACAATGCATCAAGTCTCCGAAAAGCATGTGGGAAAATGTCTTATGGTCTGATGAGGCCAAGGTTGAACTTTCTGGTCACAATTCCAAAAGTTACGTTTGGTGCAAAAACAACACTTTGCATCACCAAAAGAACACCATTCCGAAAGTGAAGCATGGTGTTGGCAGTATCATGTTTTGGGGTTGCTTTTCTTTAGCTGGAACTGGGGCTTTAGTCAAGGTGGAGGGAATTATAAACAGTTCCAAATACCAGTCACTTTTGCCCATAAACTTCAGGCATCTGCTAGAAAGCTGAAGATGAAGAGAAATTTCACCTTTCAGCATGACAATGACCCCACACATACATCCAAATCAACAAAAGAATGGCTTCATCAGAAGAAAATTAAAGTTTTGGAATGGCCCAACCACAGCCCAGACCTAAATCCAATAGAAAATCTGTGGGTGACCTGAAGAGGGCACAAGAGATGCCCTCGTAATCTGACAGGTTTGGAGTACTTTTGCAAGGAAGAGTGGGCAAATATTGCCAAGTCAAGATGTGCCATGCTGATAGACTCCTACCCAAGAAGGCTGAATGCTGTAATTAAATCAAAAGGTGCTTCAACAAAGTATTAATTTAAGGATGTGCACACTTACGCAACCAGCTTATTGCATGTCTTTTATTTTTTTATATTTTTTCCCCTAACAGATTTGTTTGTTTTCCAATTGAATTGTACAGGTTATAGGTCACATTAAAGGTGGGGAAAGTTTTAAAATTATTTATTGTGGTCTCATTTTTTTATATCACAAAGCCCTGGCATATTAACAGGGGTGTGTACACCTTTTATATCAACTGTACACACGCACAGCTCTCTACACTGATGGATGTGAGTGAACTTGCTTCCCTGAAAAATCAAATAACTTTAAAGTAGAGCAGCAAGTGTCAAATGTTTATTTTTTTCATAATTTTGAAACTTGCAGTTATGAGTCTCAGAATTACAATATGGAGCCAATGTACACTATGACTATAAAGTATAGTTGTGTAAGTAGACTTATCATAACAGTAGATGTTTGAATGATTGCTGCTGTAATAGCTGTAACTATATAGGTTATATCCTGTCAAGAATATAACAGCTAACCAGCTTCCAAAGCTTCAAGATACCTTCCATGTACATTCATCAGCTTGAGCTGAACTGAATAAAAAGACAGGTTTGGGCACCAAGCCCTTCACAGCTTGCTTTCATGCCAACAGAGACAGGGATGCTAAACTCTGAGAGGACAATGCTAGAACAAAACAAAAAAATAAATAAGTGTCCAGACCCTGGCATAAACAAGACACCAAAAAACAAGAAGGATGCAGGGAGGGAGGGTGTGGCTACTAGAATAGTGATCATTCAAACCTCTATAGCTTTAACTATTGGGTAGATTACTAACTACATTTAGGATGTGGAAAGAGAAGAGTCCAGGAGCACCTGGAGAGTGGTCCTAAGAAAGACTGATCTAGACCTTGAGAAGGAATCAAGCTTGTAATGCCCTGTAAAAGTATACACAGAGGACCAAGTTACTGCTTCTAGAATACATCTAAAATCCAACCCTTTCCAAAAAGCCATAGATGAAGCCACAACCCTGGTTGAGTGGGGCTTGACCATCCCTAGAAAAGTTTTGCCGTGGTCATGAAAGTAGTCTGTTTTAACACAGGTTTCTCTTCATACCCTCACAAGAAATGAACAATTGATCCAAAGAGCTGAAAGATTTAGCTCTGTCAAGATACTACCTGAGTTGTCTGTGGACATCCAAGGTATGAAAAATGCTTTCTCACTCAGGTTGGGATAGTTTAGCATAAAGTAAACTCGGCTACCACTTTCGTCATAAAAGATGGATTAGTTCTCAAATAACCCCCATCTCTGTGGAAATGAGATAAACTTGACTAACCAAAATAATTTGCAACTCCAATACTCTTCTTACAGAGGTCAGAGCAATCAGTAAAACAGTTTTCCAAAGCTTAGCTGGTTCAAGTGGAACACGTGAGTTTCTCTATCACAAAATGAAGATCATAAAGAGAGGTCACCAGTTTCTTGGAGGCCTCTTATGCAAAACCCTTTTTAAAAACATTTTGACATGAGAATGCATTGAAAGAGGAGGATCCATGTGCAGAGATACTAAAATGTCTGATAAATGAACCTTGACGGAGGAGAAAAAAAGGCTATACGATAGTAATACACGCAATCATTGTAAAATCAGATAAACATTAGCCCTGAATGAGTGCTGGTTGTGTTGTTGGCATCAACTACAAAACCTTTTCTATTTGCTAATATATGATTTTCAAGTAGCAGGCTGTCTTGCCTGCATTAGTAGCATGACCTCAGAAACAGCTGCCTAAAGGGACCTATAATCCAGGCAGTCAGTTGAAGTTGATTGTGTTCTGGATGTATCAGACACTTCTGATCATGTGTGAGTAAATCCATTCTGTGAGGAAGCTTGTATTAATTGCTACAAGCCATTTCCAAAATAAGGGAGAACCACTGTTGTCTGGACCAGAAGGGAGTCACCACAATGATCTTAAGGAAATTCCTTCAGAATCTTTGGAAGTGTCCTTGATATCAGTGGAAAGGGTGGAAAAGCATACAGGAACATTCCTGTCCAAGGAGAGGAAAGGGCATCTGTCTTCCAGGCTTTTTGCATGGAAACATGAAGCAGAAACTTGCCAGCTGATTGTTCAGAGAGGAGTTAAATAGGTCTACTTGAGGAACTCCCCACAGATGGAGCAAATCATGGAAGACCCCCCCTTGATCTAGTTTCCATTCTTGAGAGTCTGCCCTTGCCCTACTCAGCAATTCTGATACACAGTTTTACCCTGATATGTCAGATACTTGTGGAGTGAGATTGCACTATGAAACTATATCCCAAGCTAACATGGCTAGTCTGCAAAGGGGATACAACCTGGTTACTCCTTGTTTGCTGATGTACCACATGACTATGTTTTTTTCTGTAACAACATGAAGTGGTCCAGGGGGACCAAAGATGATTCAGAGAGTTGAGTGCCTTGATCAGGGCAAGCATTTATTTTATATTTATGTGCTTGCTACTGCCTTTGTTATCCAACTTACTTTACACTTTTATCCCTCCTGAATCTGCTCCCCAAACAATGTCCAAGGTGTCTGTGGTGACTAATTGCTTTGGAGCAGGGAAAAAGAAGGGAAGAAATGGATTTAGGGAACTTTGCTGTCTCCACCAATTAATTCCTCTTCTGATAAACTGTAGCACTGGGGTTTGAAAAAAACAAAGGGTGTTGGTGCTAGAACCAAAGAGACTTCAGATACCACTGTATCTTTCTTATGTGAGGTCTTGTTAGGGGTATCAAGAGAATCAGTTGCCATGAGTCCCAAATTCCTGGGGTATTCCCCTCACACTAGCTAAAGTCTGAGTGGAAAACCTTAGAAATATATCTAGATATAGATCTATTTTTCCTGTGGAAGAACATATCTTTGAAATGAGGTGTCTAGCTGACACCCAAAGAACACTATCCTGTGTGAGTCAAAAAGACTTTTGAAATTTCTCTTGGAATTCCAACTTGTGTAAGAAATGTTTCACTCAGGTCTGAGATTCCTGACACTTTGAAAAGACTCTACCACCCAAATGATATTCCCCCCCACATCCAAGATATTAAAAAATGTATTCACACTAAACCACTCAAGTATCTCACCAACCACAACCTACTCCCCTCCACTCAATATGGATGGCTTTCAACCTAACCACAGCACCACTACTGCCCTTGTAATCTTAACAAGCACAGTTAATCAACTCAGAATCAATAGAAAGTTAGTCTCAACAGTCTTCCTGGGTTTGTCAAAAGCATTTAATACAATACCACACCAAAAACGCATCCAGGAGTTAGCCTCTCTAGGCCTCAACACCCCATCATTAACCTAGTTCCACAGCTGCATATCCAGTAGGAAACAAGCCATGAAATGACTACTCTGATTTCCTTCCAGTAACAGCTTCCCTTGAGAATCAGTTCTAGACTCCCTACTCTTCAATATCTGTATCAATATCAACATCAATACCAAACAGGCCTTTCTAGCTATTGAATTCTGGCAGAATAGCTCTAACTTGTTCCTAAATGCAAAAAAAAAAAAAAAAAAAAAAAAAAACAACTGATGCTTTTACCCCAACAACTCCAATCAAAAACAATCATTCCATATACTATCTGGCAATAAAACTAGACTAGCATGCATACAACAAGCCAAACTCCTTGGAGTATTACTCAGTGATAGTGTCCACTATGACCACCAACTACTATTAGTCTGTGATGTCCAGTTAATACCCCACTGGACTGCCACCAATAATATGACATCTGGTTAATATCCCACCAGCCTGCCCCAAATATGTGACATCCCCCACTTAAAATCCTGGTCAGTAATTAAGGAGCCTCAATCCTCACCACTGACTCCAGAGTGAGAGCATCAGAGAAAACACCAGAGTGCAGAGCACAAAAGAGTAAAATTCCACAATTTCCCTTAAGAGCACAACAGGAACACACTTGATTTTCTGGGACAGGACTATATACTTCTGTCCACCCCAAATATAATCCCTTGTTGTACACTTCAGAGCAATGTGTTCTAGTTTAAGACCTCTGACTCACACTCACAATAAATTCAAATCTCACACACAAACACTTATGGGAAGCCTGACACAGATTTCCAGCTGTGTTCCCTCTCCAGTACAAATGGTAAGTGCTGCCATCACAGTCAGACAGGTCTACATGCCCTTCAAAGGGTGATCAGTTATTAAAAATTAAATGTCAAAATAAATTATAGCTATGATCAGGAGACGGGCATTCAAGGTGACCTGGGGAGTATCAAACAGGTATAAGCACTCTCTAATCTCTAAAGAATATACTGATTGTCCCGCCACAATGCAAAATAATGAAAAACATTTAATAAAAAGTAAAACAATTACAAGAATGTGAATCAATAATTTTCAATAAACACCAGAATTCAATCACCAGAAATATAAAATTAAACTGTAGGACAGAAGCCCATCATCTTAGAAAAACTCTATCTAAATGACTAAACTTTCCGAATCTAACTAGAGAATAATGTCCCCGATCCAATCTAAAACATAACAGCAAGGCAAAGGCAGGCTTACAGTTTTTGGTGAGTCTTTTTCAGGTATCCACTGCACAGCACTGTAACTGACTGCAACACTTAACTAACTGCTCTTCAACTGACTTCAACAGTCTCTTTTATAGTCCAGATTAACAGTCTCACCTGTCTTATTTTAAAAAATAACAGTCAGCTGTTTGAAAAAGTTCTTTCTCTTGTCAACCATCTGTTCAAATAATCACCTAGCAACCAGGAACATTCTAATGACATCACCTACTGATCAGATGATTATCCACAGACAGTTTATATTAGAATATACCTCACAAACATGTGTAATTAGAAATGTATCAAAACACTGACAAATTATTTAAACATTTTGTATAAACAGGGAAATACTCAACATTTTAAAAACGTATTTCCATTTTCAAAATTAGACATGCTGGCATACAATACAAGTTAATCTGAGAATATACACATCTCTCATGCCAGACATGCTAACACAGATGATAGTGTTTTCATTTTCTTTACATAGCCATCCAAAAGACAAACTAAAAACTATTATCCCTCTACAGAGCCAAAAATTCCTTACTACTCACTCTAGGAAAACTAGCACAAACTTATCTACTCCCCTGCCTAATTTATACCTCTCCCATCTTTAGAAACCTTAAAAGACAAAGTAGAGGATGCAGCATTTAAACTGAAACATCTACAGTGGCAATGCTTTCATTTGGAGGCCTGCTTGTACCAAAAGATTATATCCAGAGGACTGAGAGTGAAGTGCATGCCACTTATGGAAATGTGTATCCGGAACTTTTAGGCAAATGGCATTAACCTTGAGACTGGATTTAAATATATTAAATTACTTATTGATTTCTTTAGGCCAACAGAAGAATATATTGCAAAGCTGATAGAAAGTAAACAACAGGAATTAGAGAATTTAGCATTCTCTGATACATTTATTGCGAAGAATGAAAAGTTGCAACTTAAATTGACCTTATTAGATGAAATACTGAGAATTATTAAGAGCAAAAAACTTGCAAGAAGATTTTAGTGATTTCAAAAGTGGCAATGTTTTGATTGGCAAAGAATGAATCAGTCCACAAGTAGTAATATGAAAGTAATGGAGCAAGCCAATCAGGCGAAACCTATTCCTAATGACATAAGGAATTCTGATACGAAAAGCCAACCTGACAAATGTAGTAACAATAAAAAGAGAATTACAGCTAAGGAAAATTTGAACCAGAGTGATGCATTTTCTTTTTCACAATAAGCCAATGACATTTGAGAATGATCGTACTACTACAAAACTAAGAGCAAGACAACAAGACAGAAGAATACTGATAATTATGCGTAGATTTTTCTGACTCTTCCAATGCCTCTGAAACAGAAATTCATAAACAAAAGGACCCGCTCCACCTGCAGGGGCAGAAAAAGAAGGAATGTCAGGTTAACACAGAGGGACAATGTCTTAGTAGTGAACCTTTCTAATTATTATTTAAGTGAAGCTGAGATTGCAATACTCAACAAAGGTTTAATGTTTATACCAGCATACTCATCTAAACTAGATGAATTTGTGCTAGATATTAAAACTTTTGGGAGCAATGTGTTGCTGAAGAATTTATTTGGTATGGATATAAATGGATCTACTAAGGTTTTTAGGAAGCAGAGTACCATTATTTCTTTATCACATCCAGCTGTAGATATGTTTATTAAGATGTGTGAGATGGAAGTCTTGAAACTTAGGAACAAAGCAAATAAAGAACATAAAAAGACTGTGATTTAAATGCAGTTGAAAATAGGGCTTTGCAAGGATTAATGAAGAATGAAAAAATAATTATAAGAACCACTGACAAAGGAGACAGTATAGTAGTCATGGAGACCTTGGTCTATGCTCAAAGAATAACAAATATGCTAAAAGATAAACAAACATATAAAACATTTTTTAGATGGGACGTAAATAACATTATTGTTAAGGTCAAAAATGACCTATATGATATGTAGTTGGTGCGCATCATTAGTAAAGAATTAAATGACTATATGGTGGTAGAGCATCCTCTAATTTCTATTGTAAAAGGCCTCCTGAAGATGCATACAAATCTTACGGATTCACTGATGTGTTCAATTGTATCTGGGAGTGGATGGCTTACAGCGCTAGCCTCCATTTTTGTGGAACATCACTTGAAGCCTTTAACTATGAAAGTACCCACAATTTTGAAAGATACTTCATAGTTTTTAAGATCTTTATATCAAAGCTTTGACAAGATTAATCCAGAATTAAAACTGAGTTTAGTAACCATGGATTAAAGAGCCTATTTACAGTGATACCCAATGATTATAGCATAAAAGCCATTTGTAACTTCTTAGAGGAAGATAACACCCTTAAAAGTTGTACCATCACTCAGATATGTTATGTCATCTTGGAAAATAATGTTTTTATTTTTGGGAGTAATTATTATTGGCAAAGATGGGGTTAGCGATGGGCACACCCTCTACCAACAGCTACTCCAATATTTTCATGGCATATTGGAAACATCAGCATATACTGAAATAAGTAATTCCTTGGAGGAAATATATTTTATTCTGCAAGAAATTTGTGGATGATATACTTTTGTTATGGATAGGAAATGATACTGAATTAGATGAATAAAATAAGTATCTTGGTGGAACAACGTTGTTTCTAAGTTTTGAGATATGCATCTCTAATAGTAGTATTGATTTTTCTGGACATTAGGTAGAAATTTGACCCGCATCATGCACTGAGCATGAACATCGATAGAAAAGATTGTTGGAAGAATCACATGCTCCATAAGACGAGCATGTATCCCAAACATGTATATTCACATATATTAAAAGGACAGTTCTTGAGAACTTCAAAATTATGCACAGATGACACCATCTTAAACAACGTGGTTACAGTAATAATGAAATTAACAAGGCTTTGAGACAGTCTGTAGGAAGACCATATTACTCTAAGCAAGACAATACAGATGGAGTCGATCGAAAAGTAGGAACTAATACTACAGAAGGGGGAATTAGGTTTTTGTTAACATTCAGCAATGATGCAAAACAAATATGTCAGGTAATAAAAAATAATTGGAAAATTTTAAGAGCAGATCCTAGTGTCAGGAGAATAGTTGGGGAATATCTGAAGTTTTGTTTCAGGATTAGAAAGAACTTAAGGTGATTATTGTGCCAATATGTTCAGAGGAGACCAAAAACATATTTTGAAAACAGGGACATATCTTTGTAGTAGATGTAAGGCATGTACTTTTATTAACCCAAAAAATATTTTTGAACATCCAATTACACACAGACTTCACATGCTTAATGTCTATAATGATTGTATAAGTCAGAATCTTGTATACATAGCTACATGTGAACAGTGCATTTGTTTCTATGTGGGAAAGACGAACAGATGTTTAAAAGAGAGAATATCTCATCATTTGAGTGATATATGCTTGGAGAATAGGAATAATGCCTTGACACGACATATAAAAAATTATCCTACACATAAATTTCTATTTATGGTTTTGCAATTAGTGGAAAAAATTTCAGAGGTAGAGACATACAAAATCACTCAGAATACTTAGAGATGTGCTGGATAGCCAATTTACAGGCTGATAAGGAACCATGACTTAATGGTATGGTTCCTTTAAGACCTGCATTGAAAGGCAGGAAATTGCCTAGATAGCTTTGTTTTCATTGGTGGTTACCTGTTTAAATATAGGTTCATAGGTTCATAGGTTCATAGGTTGGTACTAGGCTATCAGTCCTAGGGCCTATACAAGCCTAGCCATAACAATTCCCTGGCTATTTCTTCCCACACTATTTACTTCCCTGGACCCTTGTCTAGCAGGGTGACTGACGTGATACCCGGGGTGAATTTCCTTTCTCCCATCCAATCGTCAAGGTTCCTTTTGAAGAGGGCCAAAGAGGCACTCTGCTCGACATGTATGGGCAATCTATTCCAAAGTCTGGGGAGTCTCTGGGTCAGGAACCTATCCCTCCAGCATGTTTTGTTTATTGTGATGACAAGGTTTAGATCCCTGGAGCGTGTGGCTCTGAGGGATTGGGATTTCTTTAAGTGTAGCATGTCCAACAGCTCTGGTTTGACATGGCCTTGTATGTTAAGCAGAGATCGCCTCTGAGTAGACGATATGCGACAGAGTATAGCTGGAGTTTTTTAAGGCAGTCAGCATAGGGCATCTGCTTTAGGCCTGTGATTCTTTTAGTGAGGTATTTCTGCGGCCTTTCCAGTTGTTGCAGATGTCTTGAGCGGTACATACCAAATGGGGAGTTGTATTCTATAATCAGTCTAATGAGGGATGAGTACAGTGGGACAATGACCTCCTTTTTTCGGGATGAAAAGCCCTTAGTGATGAGGTGAGCCACATAGAAGGATTTCCTGACTGTTGTGGCTATGTGGTTATTGAAGGTGAGACCACTGTCCAATTGTGTCCCTAAGTCTCTTATCACACTTTCAATGTTTAGTGTACTGCCACCTATATGGTAATTCATGGGTACATGTTTTTTTCCCAAAGGGAAACTATACATTTCTTGGCATTGAGCTGGAGCCCATGGCTCTGGCACCAAGCATCTGTTTCTGTAAGGCCATTTTGTAGAGTATTCACATCATTTGGGGATTCAATAATGGCTCCCAGTTTGCAGTCATCTGCAAACTTTGTTAGCCAGAGTCCCTTAGTGTTGGCCTGTACTTCAGAGAAGTAGATGCCAAACAAGAGCGTTCCCAGAACTGAACCCTGAGGTACTCCACTTGTCACTTGTCTGGAGCTGGATTTGGAGTCGGCTACTTTTACAATGTGGGTTCTATCAGTAAACCAGTTAGCAACCCATTGGGTGACGTAGGGATTAATGCCCAGCTTAGTAAGGTTATCTATGATTCCAGAGTGGGGGGTGGTGTCAAAGGCCTTGGCAAGGTCTAGATAGGCTGTGTGAACCAACTTACCTTTGTCCATGGCTCTGGAGACTGATTCGAAGAAGTCAATCAGGTACAGGGGACAAGATCGGCCCTTCACGAACCCAAATTGGGTGGGGTCCTGTGTTTGAAGGTTGCCAATGTCTTTGTTTATAAGTTCCATGATAATACACTCCATGGCCTTGCAGATAAGTCTTGTCAGACTGATGGGACGGTAGTTTCCGGGATCCATGGTGGATCTCCCCTTGTGGAGTGGGATAACTGTAGCTCTGCGCCACTCAGTGGGCATGAAACCTGAGGTGAGGCTATGATTAAACATGACACTTAGGTGAGGTGCCAGTTCGTATTGTAGTTCTTGTAGTACGCAGCCCGGGATGTCATCTGGTCCCATGGATGCTGTATTCTTAGCTTTGGAGAGTGCGTTTTTTACCTGTGTGGCTGTTATTACCAAAATTTGGCAATCTTCCGGTATTGAGATGGGCCATTTAGGGGGTAAGAGGGGGGTGAAGTTGGCACTGAATCGATCTGCCAGGATATTGGCAATATCCTTGGGATCAGTATATTTAATGCCATTCTGTTTTAGCTCAGAGCAGATCTGAGCATTGCCATTTAGATTCTTGACATAGTTATAGAATGCCTTGTGGTTGTCTTTGGAATCTTTGGCAATTTTATTTTCATAACTAGCTTTGGAGGAGGATGTAATGAGGGATCTCAGTTTCTTACGGAGGCTGGTAAGGGAGTTTTTTGCATCCTGGGATTTTCCTCTTTTCTGCAACAGTTTCTTCCTTTTGTTGTAAAGTTTGTTTATGGCAGGGGACCACCAGATTGGCTTCCTTTTTTTGGATGAGAGCATCTTGGTTCTATTTGGGAAGGCACGATTCATGCATGAGTGGATGTGCTCGTACAGTGCCTTAGTGTAGGATTCAGCAGTTGAACTTTCAGTTCCCGTCTGTATGGGTGTCATGAAGTTTGTCACTTCTGACTTGAGTAGCATGAAGTTGGCTTTGGAGAAGTTTTTTATGGAGGTTTCCGTACTGGGGGTTGGGGGTGGGATGTGGATGTTAAGGGTGATTAGCTTATGGTCAGACCTGACTAATGAGGGGGTGACCATAGGTGTGGAGCATCGATTTTCCATGTTGGTAATGACCAGGTCTAGGATATTGGAGCCCCTAGTGGGACTATGGATTAGTTGATCCAGGGCGTTGTAATTTATGAATTCCAAGAACCTTTGGGCAAAGGTGTTGGTACACGAGTAGTTTTCCCAGTTAATGGCAGAGTAGTTAAAATCACCCAGTATTAGGGTGTTTGGTTCTATCTTAATATTTTCCAGTATGTTTAGAAAGGTGTAGTGAGAATCTTGGGGCATGGTGGTGGATCTGTAGCAAGCTACAATTTGGATTGCAGTCTTACCTAGTGTTAGTTGCACCTGGAGAATTTCAGACGCATTGTGTTGGGCAACTAGCCTGGTGGTGTGAATATCCTTGGTGAATATTGACACTCCTAGGATTACAGGAAATGGCATGATCTGAAGAAGGCTTAGATAGCTGAAAATGCTTATCCTGTTATATCAAGATTTATTTTGTTTTTTGAACTGCATTATTTTACTGTGTTCTATTAAACAATTGGTTTTAAACAATTGGATATTTTACCTCTACCGTGGTGGCAATATTTTGCTTTACTTGGACATACACATATTTTTAAATTTGGTAAGACTTGCTTTCAAAGCTTTCAGTGTGTTTATTTGAGTAACCTTAAAACAGTCATCAAAAAGAAATTTGAGATGGCTTACAGAAAGTTTTCAAAATTTCAAATAACTCCACAAAACTCATCACTGCACAGCTCTAAAAAGCCTTAACTGGTTAGAACTTACAAACTACCTCAACTTACCCATAGCCCATAAACTGCTACAAAACCATATCACTAAGCCAGTCCTGTGGTCCAACAATAAAGTTCTACTGTCCATCACAAGATCTAATAGTGCAGGTCATTCATTATACTCTAACAAGGTTGCAAAATCTGGAATTGAATCTCCCCTGAAATATGACAGACAGACATGATGAATAGCTTTAAGGTGTCAGTGAAGAAACACCTACTCAACAGCTGTTTGTGTTTTATACTACTCCAGGCTGAACCATCAGAACTCAGCCACACACCTTCTAATTGCATTCTATTAACTTTCTTTATGCTTACACAAATGTATTTATTTTACACTAATATAACTACAATATACTAACACCCAAAACAGACATATACTATTTTCAATCATACTTTTAAATCCTTTCCACTCCAGATTACAACCTACTTCTTCTCCCCTATAAGAATATTTCCTCCAGGTAACCACTGATACATCTATTTCTTTCATACATGCTTTTTTCTTCTATCTATCCTACCCTCTACATATATAGCATCCTACTAGAATTACTTCTTTAAATATATCCTCCACTATAATCGTTTTGCTTCTTGTGTTATTTATCTTTTTCATATTATAACTAAAAATGTCACTAAATATGTTGGCTACTCTTAAATGTAGAACCTTTCTGTAATCAACTGTCACATGTTTCAATAGCTCAAATGTGTATAGAAAGTACTCTGCATTATCCTATGTAGTGTGATATTATATGACTCACTATATTGTCTATATTTTGCTATATTTTTCTGATATGTAATGTATTTGTTTTGATCTGTGGAGCTTTTCTCCCTGGGCCTCTGCTGATAGTAGGATAAACTCCAGTCAGAATTTCCTGGTAAGCAAGGAGAAATAAATAAATGAATGACTAAGGAAGTTATGTAAATATGTAAGGAAGTTATGTAAATATGTAAAAAAGTAGATACCCTGTAGCCTGCAATGAGCTATAACTGGAGCTAGACACTTTGTGAACACTCTTGGTGCAGTAAATAGTCCAGAGGGTAAGGCAGATAATTGATGATGTGTGATCTAGATGCACAAAACCTTGAGAAATGCCTGAAGTCTGGATGAATAGGGATTTGATGATAAACATCTTTTAAATCTAGTGTTACCAGGAAACATGAATGAAGAATAAGAGGTAATAGGTTGTGAAGTGAACTTGGGCACTATCATAGACAGGTTTCAGAAAGAAAGATCCAGAACGTGTCTCCAAGCATTATCATTCTTTGGCACTAAAACATCCTTGAATAAAATACCTTCCCAACCTGGAAAGGAGGAACAGGTTCTATCACTCCCTGGGACAGCATGTGTTGAAGTACAAAGGAAAATAGAGGATTCTGGTTTGATGGTTGAGGAATTACCCCTGGAAAGGAGGGATTTTCTACCACTGCCATCTGCAACCTTGATGAATGATCTTCAGAATCCATTTATCTGAAACTGTTGCCAAAGAGAAAAGTAGAAATTCAGACTCTCTGGAAGGAAAGAAGGACTGCCTGGGTGGATGGTTGGAGGGGCAAAGTCCCTTGAATAGCCATTCTGACTTGCTGGTCTGTCCTTGGCTTGGGGGGGGGGGGGTCATGAATTGTTTTTGGAACACTTCTGTTATTTCTTCTTAAATGCTTGTTTACCTGCATTTTGGTGAGAATATACATTTTGTTTTTAGTCAAAACTGGATGCAAGGTTAGAGAATTAGAAAATTTGGAAAGGAAGGGCTGAAAAATCTTAAGAGATTCCTCGTATCAACTTATTCCTTTCATCACACTTTTTGATCACATCTGCAGCCTAGGAGCCAGAAACTAAATCTTTATCAAAAAGTAGATTTTAAAATCTAATTTTTCACATCATCTGGGAGGTTCTGAGAATGCAGCCTGGTAAACCTCCTGAAAACAGTACTAGTGGCCGTAGCTCTGGAAGAAGTATCAACTGAGTCATACACATACACTGTAAACAATGAATTGTGACCTGTAAAATGGAAGAAACTAAACTATTTAAAGCAGATTATTCATCGCAAGAAGAAACGGCAGACAAAACATTCCTCATAGTCATACTTTCACAATTAGTTGAATAAATCTCATACTCAAAGTTATAGAAGAATATGCTTTTCCCCCTTACTTATCAATAATCTTCTCATCGTTGTCAGAAAGAGCAGGACTAGAATTATCCAAATGTTTAGCAGCAGTAGGACTAATTTAAAGCTATAGTTGTTGGGTTAGGTTTGGGAAGAGTGTATAAAAACTTAACTGACTGAGGAACTTTATACAGTCTATCTACCTTTCAAGGGGCGGCAGGCTGACTATCAGGAGAATTGCAGGCAGTGACACTCACATCCTCCAAAGCTGACAGAACTGCAGGAATGGGTGAAGGTTCTGGCAATTCCTTCTTCTGTATTTTCTGAAGGACTAAGGGAATGAGAAACCTCAGTGTTCTCCCACCGAAAATACTGGCTCATTCTTGAAATAACCTCAGAGAAAGAGAACCCCCCCCCCCCAAAAAAAAGAGAATCAGAAACTGAGATCTCATCTGAGCCTGAATCAGAAAACTAAGGAGAAAGCCCTGTATCTTTCCCTTCATCTTCTTGTCCACATTAAGCAACTTGAATTTCTTCAAGAAAAGAGGCATCCCTGTTCCTTTTGCCAGAAACCACCTTATAAGGATCAATATAGTGAATAAAACCTTGAGCCAGACCCAGTAAACTACTCCTGAGGACACTTAAGGAGGAATAGATACATGATTTGTTTTCTATTTCTTTTTGACAGGAAAAATGGGGGAAGCAGTATTATTGATGGCAACAGCAGTTTCCCCAGGGATGGGCACAACATTCTGACCAAACAGAGAAGTCTTCCCTGTTCCCTCTCCCAGGACCAACAAGAGTGGTTTTCTTTTGTCCATGGAAGGGACGCTAACAGCCTCAGAGGATGTGGCTAATTCACTGGTTCATAGTGGCTGTAGGTCCTACACCAGAGGTATCCAGGGTAAAAGATTAGTGGTCTAAGGAACCAGTTTTGGCCACAGCAGAGTCACCCAGCTGCGGCTGAGGTAAATTGCTAGCCTACTGTGGTAGAAAAAACTGTTTGCTTAACTTTTTCTTTTTCTTTCTGCAGCTGGAAGGACCAACCATGAGATCAGTAGATTGATTCTTGACTTAGCCACAAATGGTACCTCTCTCCTTGGTAAAGCAAGCAGCATAAAGTCTTTAAAGGTCACTTTTTATGTGCACAAAAACACATTAAAAAGTATTTTAAAACACTTTGGCAGCCCCACAAAGTAAAATAAACATAATTTTTCCAGAAAATGATACCTCTCTCCTTGGTAAAAGAAGCAGCATAAGTCTGTAAAAATTTAAAGTCTTTAAAAGTCACTTTTTTGCACACAAAAACACATTAAAAAGTATTTTAAAACCCTTTGGCAGCCCCACAAAGTAAAATAAACATAATTTTTCCAGAAAATGATGCCTCTCTTCTTGGTAAAAGAAGCAGCATAAGTCTGCAAAAATTTAAAGTCTTTAAAAGTCACTTTTTTGCGCACAAAAACACATTTAAAAGTATTTTAAAACACTTTGGCAGCCCCACAAAGTAAAATAAACATAATTTTTCCACAGGAAAATGGTTTTCAAGTACTTTAAGTGACTGTTAAACTGACAGGAAAAAAAGAATGCTGTTTAAAAGTACAGTTAACTTTCATGAAAGTCAGTTAAAACATGCACTCCTAGCTTAAAAATAACTTTCATAAACAGAAAACTACAATAAAACAGCAATTTTTATAATGTGAAAGGTTTATCCCCAAAAGGAACTTAACTGCCCAGCAAAGGAACAGAACAAGCTGACCGTCAATCCTCAAAAGTCTGCAGAAGGGAGTACTTTTCAACAGTAGAAAAGTGATGAAAGGCTTGGCACCCAAACCTGTCTTTTTAGTCAGCTCACCTGGAGATGACTGACAGTTTGGGGGCATGGAAGGTTCTCTGAAGCTTTAGAAGCTGACCAGCTGTTAAATACTTGGCAGGATATAACCCATATAGCGAAGGCTGTTGCAGCAGTGATCAATATGATGAACATCCCTTGTATACCTTGCTTTAAATTTCTGCATGTTTGTCAGTCTTATTAGTACCCTGTGGACATATATTTAGACTAATAATAGCTACAAAACTAATACTGCCTAGTTTTAACTATTCATTTATTATGCCACTATCCCATAGCCACCAGTAATTATAGAACTATTGCAAATGATTCCCACTTACTAAAATTCTTGAAAAACTATTTTACAAGCAAATTCTGGATTACATCACCAACTATGATATACTATGTAGACCATCTGGCTTATACCCAAAACACAGCACCATCACAGGAATTTTTACTACTTGACAGATCAAATATGTATGCTAACATGGAAAAAGATTGCAACATTAGCTCTGCTTTTAGGCCATATAAATGCATTCAAAATGTGGATCATAGCCTGCTTCTAGGAAAAACGGAACACTATTTGTTCATTCTGCAGATGTACTGCAATGGTTTATCTCCTTTCTTTTTGACTTGACTTTTATTGGCAAGCAAATAAAAAACTCTCTGGCATTGGTACTTCCTGAAAGGGAGTGCTACAAAGTTCAGTACTACGGTCATTGTTATTCTTGCAATTCATTAATGACATGCAATTCAGTTTCCCAAACTCAGAATGTATTCTATATGCAGATGATCTAATGTTTCTGAGGACACATAAATCCTCTATGCAGTTACACCTATCCCTACAAAATGCTAGCACTGTGGCATAGAGGGATAAAGCCCTGACTACAGCACAGGTGACCTTGGTCTGAGTAGCAGCTCAAGCTTCTAAAGCACTGGCAGAGGAAGATGGGCATCCCCATCCTGGGGGAAGGGAGGTGTATGTGCTTGAGGCACATTGCCATGGCTCGGTTTCTATTGATAGAGAACAGGGAATCAACTGTGAGGTGCTACCTGAGGATGGGTTGGGAATCTTGACTATGTCAATCCCTTGCAGAAGTGAGGGGCGGTTCAGTGCTGACACCTATTGCATGTCCTACCCTTGGGATTACGGGACATGTGCAGGAGCAGGGAAAAGTAGATGAAAAACACTCCTTGCAGAAGCATGAAACTGCCCATGGGTCATACATTTACCAGCTCTGGGCATGAGTTGGATTTTGCCTGAGGGAGAGTAAGGTAGATCCGTTAGACCCAGTGGATAAGGAGAGGAAGCATAAGCAGCTGATGGTCAGCTGCAGAAGGTTAAAATGGCTAAAAAAACTCTAGTCCTACAAAATGTCTGCTGTGTTAAACATTTTCTACTGATTCCCACTGAAACTAGGGTAGTTAGTAGCTATAGTGTAGTCCAGATACAGGTTTGCTGCATCTGGGTCTGTTTGTAATGGCTGTTTGTTTTGAGAACATTTTTCAGGCCATCTTGGATTGGAAGGGGCCTTTGTGTATGTGGTTAAGTGTGGTTGGTCTAGGGCTTGGAATAAGCATCCTCATTGGTCCTTTTGAACCTTTTTAAATTGTTTTCAAGCTTTTAGCTTCTGGTATTTAAGCCCTGGATTTGAGCAGGTTTCTGCTCATTTGCGCATTGTACAACATCTCTTTCTGATGCCAAATTGTGCGCCGTAGCCGGACAGATGAATTCAACAGTTTTTCCCTTAGTTACAGCTGTAGCACATTAGCCAAAAAATACTGCTAATGAGCTGAAAGCTATTAAAGTACCAACAAAAAAAGAAAACCCAGGCAGAAATCTCCATCCACTGAGCTCCTCCTTCCTTGATCCTGACCCCCCCCCCCCCCCGGTGACAACAGTCTTCAACCTAGCATTATGGACAGTTGGGCTACCTTTGTTTCTCCTGCCAGCCTTGTTGACTTGGGTCTCTTGAGGCAGTGTAACAATTGCCTCATGTACACAAACAACCCTCTACTAATAACTCACTGAGACACACGGATGTTCCACTCACAAGGATGGACAAGGAGAAAGTCCAAGTCAGCTTCCTGTCTGGTGCCAAGATTCATCAGATCACACATGCACTCAGGTATCTCAGCAACAAGTACCATTATGAATCTGTCATAGTTCATGTTGGAAGCGAATGACCTGAGACGTACCTCACTGGACTGTATGAAGAGGGACATGATTGAGCTCTCTGAGTATGTGTCCCAAGCAGGTATGTCCCTAGCCTTGAACTGCATATTACCCTCATCTAGAATGATGCCACAATATAAACAAAAAATGAATGATTTTAATAATTGGCTTAGTTTTTGGTGTCATTTAAACGGGATCCACTTCCTGTCAGCCTGGGAAGCCAGGGTTGACAAACCTCTCTGCTTTGCCAGAGAAGGTTTGCACCTGGCACCTCTAGGCTTTTGGCTGCTGGCAAAGGCTCTTGCCACCCCCAAAATACTTTTTTTAAGCAAAGTCTCGAAAACAAACTTACTTCCATAAAATTTGCCAGTCATAACAAAATAAGGGTCATACTGCTAAATGCTAGGAGCTTAAACCAAAAACTGCACACCCTGGAAGGACTTCTATCACTGGAAGATGTGCATGTCTGTGCAGTCACAGAATCCTGGTTCAAGGCCTCAGACAGTACCCCAGCCTTGCAAGGCTACAATGCCTTTTACACCTTCAAATGGCAAAACGGACACGTGAGAACCAAAGGAGGTGATGTTTCCATCTATAGTAGAGATAGATTCACCTCCAGTCTAGTTAAAGTGGATAACTCCATGGAGTTACTCCAAGTTCAGGTTATGGTGGGTAAGACCCCCGTTCAAGTCATAAGCCAGTTATAGATCCCCCTCCATGGGTCATGATGGGCACAAAGCCTACTTGACCAAACTGGAGACAATCCAAATATTCCAAACACTCTGGTTATGGGCGACTTCAATTATCCAGCCATCACCTGGGAAACCTACTCTAGCCCGAACCTGCTAGCACAAAACTTCCTTGACTTTCTTAACTCAAATGCCCCGGAACAAATTGTTCATACCCTGACAAGAGGAACAATCATAATAGAGCTGGTCCTCACTAACATGTAAAACAGATGCACAACCACAATTATTGGACCCTCTTTAATTAAATCTGACCAGAACTCAGTCACCTTTGAGCTGATACTAACATCAGAACTCACAAAGGGTGAAATCAGACTAAAAAACTTCACCAAGGTAAACTGTACCCTCCTAGGTAAAGGTAAAAATGCATTCCGAGCTCCACCCCCAGCTGGAAGTGGTAACTACACCAAAACTTACACTAAAGCCCTGTACAATCACTTGCATAAGTGTATACACTCAGCTGTACCAGAAAGAATCAAAGCCAGAGCCCCAAGTAAAAACAAGCCACCATGGTGGACATCCAGCACCAACAAACTTTACAATAAATGCAAAAGACTGCTGTCTATGAAAACGAAGGTGAGACCTAAACAATAGAAAAACACACTCCTCAGCCTCAACAGGCAAATAAGGCAACTTGTCAAATCCTCTAAGAGCCTCTTTGAGAAAAATTTAGCTAGCACAGTCAAGGATAACCATAAGGCCTTTTACAGATATGTACTTAGCCTAAAAGGTAGGATCCAAGCATGTGCAGAAATAGTAACCAACGGTATCACACACACTGATCCCACAGAGATAGCAAAACTGCTAGCGGATAGGTTTGGTGAAAATTTCACCACCCTATCCCCTCCAAATCTATCACAAACCTTACCCCAAACTCCATCCATCCCCACCATACATATCTGAAGAACAGGTCATCAAAGTCTTGTTCAAAGCAAAAAACACAAACTCTATGGGACCAGATGGTATCCCAGGCTGCCTTCTAAACTGGCTAAAGCATGAACTAACATCACCATTAAATACCTTTTTCTATGATAGTCTAAATGCAGGCTTTGTTCATGTGGAATGGAGAACAGCTACAGTTGTTCTGCTCCACAAATGTGACCTAGCAACAGACCTGGAGAATTACAGACCCATAAGCCTTACCAGCGTCATCTGTAAGGCCATGGGCCATATCATTATGGACCTCATAAATAAAGACATAGGCGACCTCCAAACCCTGGATCCTACCCAATTCAGCTTCATCAAGGGCAGACCTTCCTGTTAAATCTTGTGGATTTTTTTTGAAAATGTGACCAGGCCCATTGATGAGGGAAAATGTGTGCACACAGCATACCTCAACTTGGCAAAGACTTTCAACACAATCCCACCCTCAGGCATTACCGATAAACTTAGCAAACTGAATATAAACCCCTTCACTGCAAGATGGGTTGCTAACTGGCTCACAAACCAGACAGACACTATCAAAGTGGGTGACTCCACATGAACCAGCAGACCTGTTACCAGCGGGGTGAAACAGGGGTCAGTGCTGGGCACCCTACTGTTTGGTATACATCTCAGGAGTTCAGGTCAAACCTAAGGGGTTGCAGCTGACCAAGTTTGCAGACAACTGCAAACTGGGTGCAATTATTGAATCCCCAATTGATGTCAGTATACTCCAGGAGGGTCTTACACAGACCAACGACTGGTATCTTAGTCATGGTCTCAGACTGAATGCAAACAAATGCATCATATCTGTAAATCAAACAGGACTAGGGACACCCATTCCAGGGACTTAAATATGGCCTGCGACTTAAGTAGGACATGCTGGAGGGACAGATTTATCTCCCATTGACTGCCACGTCTTTGGAATTGGCTACCTATTCATGCGAAACAGAGTACCTCTATGACACTGTTCAAAAGGAACCTGGATGAGTGGATGGAGCACCGCAACCCTAATGGACATGGGCAGTCATCACTAAATGCAGTCTTGGGTATTAACTAACATTTCTATGGCATTACATTGGGATGAAATGGCTAGGCTTGAAATGACCTCTAGGTCAGTAGCCAATAACCTCCTATGATCCTAAAAAATGACTTCAGCACTGTGTGGAATTAGATGTGTAACATCAAACTTTCCATAAACACTCTGAAATCTATAGTCTTGATGTTTGGGACCACAAAATACTTGACAGTGCCACCCCATTATCAATTCTGAAAATACAGAAACTCCAATTGCTAGTAGCCATCAGAAATATGTGGGGGTAACAAGGACAGAAACCTATCCTTTAACAAATGCATAGAATTGCAAATTAGCAAGGCGCTGAATCACTTAAAAGTTTTGTTGGAGGCAGGGCATGTGTTACAATAAACATACTACAGCCAAGACAGGTGTCTTAACTGCAGAGAATAAGATAAGGATTACAGAATGGGCGATGTGCACATGTTCACCCTGACTAGAGAATGAACATTCTCCAGCATGGTGTTAATGCACAGGTAATGCCTGTTTAAAAACACGTCATCCACTTCATGGCAACATATTAATCTGCCATGAAGCTCAGAATTAAAAAAAAACAAAATGGTTGCCATTTGTTATGCTCGCTAAACAGAGGTCTGCATAAAAAAAAGCATATGTGTGTGTGTGTTTTAGAGAAAGAAAGTGTGTAAGTGACACAAAGACAGATAGTAGATCCTAATATCTTTCAACTGCAACAGGCAGTCCATCAGCACTCATTTCATAAATAATAATTATGACATTCTAATGGCTGGCATTATTGGCTGAACATAATTCTCACTAATTTAGCAAAAAAAAAAAAAGAAAAGAAAAAGTTCACAACAGTCAGCTGTGCACTTTAGTCTACAATTTTTTTAACTATAAGATGTATGAAACTTTAACGTCTGGCATTATTGACTGACTATGATCCTCAATGCTTTAAAAAAAAACAAAAAAAAGCACAAATCGATTATTTGTTTTCAGCAACATGCATTTCGTGAACAGTACGAAGTATGACAGTCTTATGTCTGGGATAACTTACTGACTATAATCTGAGACTAACATTGATCAATACTGATCAGTGCACTACCCCGGTAAACAAGTATGAATAAATAACATTAGAAAATCAAACTATTAATACAGATAGGAGAAAAACAAAAAAAGCTACACACAGATTGAGTGTTTGCAGTGCCACACACTTTCTGAATAGAAAGTATGAAACTCTAACGTCTGGCATTACTGACTGACTTTAATACTCAGTGATTTACTAGCAAATTAATCATTCTAGGAGGCATGGGGGGGTGTTGTAATGCCTTACATTCTATTTTTTTTTTTATTTTGCTCACAATGAGATATCTGAGATGTATTCTCTTAAAAGTTTCTGTAACTGCTCTGTGTGTGTGTGTGTGTGTGTGTGTGTGTGTGTGTGTGTGTGTGTGTGTGTGTGTGTGTAGACATTAAATACTAGCATAACATATTTTACATGTAAACTGTTCAACAGCAACTACATACGCTACAGCATGTTTGAAACAATAGACAAATGAAATATTTTACACACACACACACACACACACACATATATATATATATATATATATATATTATATATATATATATATATATATATATATATATATATATATATATATATATATAAATAAACAAATCCAAATCTAACTACAATAATGCCCTCCAGAGTGTGTGTGTGTGTGTGTGTGTGTGTGTGTGTGTGTGTGTGTGTGTGTGTGTGTGTGTGTGTGTGTGTGTGTGTGTGTGTGTTTTATTGGTGAAATAAAGCCCTCCAAGGGTGTAGATGCCCTCCACCTTCAGAGTTGGGCCTTACAGCACTCCTGGGCATGCATTATTTCTCCAAGAACACACACCTTGTTGGGCATTATTGCTTGCTTATCCACCTGGTCCACTGCAAACAACATCACTGTATCACTATACAGAAAGTTTAATGGTTGCTTGTTGAAGGTAGAACCAACTTTTTGTTTGGGAAATTTAGTGTTCAGATTGCTAAATGACTACTTCCTGGCACTTAGAAACAAAGCTATTGAAAGACAGTCACAATCTAAGAAGTCAGGATGGCTCTCAACAACAAAGGTCAGCTTACTCACTTTCAGCAGCTCAGACAGTGTCTAATAAAATAGTCAATACCACCATCTGGAATGCTTTACCTCATAAAAGACAAAACACCGTACTTTTCAACCTCTTAGAGCAAGAAATCTGGACAAAGCCACACATAAAAGTGGAACATAGGCTCAAAATTAGGGACACTTTTTAAATATTGCTCTTACCAACTAAGAAAGTTGATAGAATAACAGCTTTTGCATTAGCATGCATTTTCTGAAAGGTATGAGGTCTGAAACTCAAAGGTCTGTCATTATTTTCTAACTACAATCTTTACTGAGTTGCAACTAATTTGCCAGAAAAACACAATTTTATGAAAAACAGAGCAAAAATATGAAGTAAAAATCCGGACATTCTGCAAAAATCTGTACAGTTGAGAGGTATGCGAAACACTGAAAAGCTGCTTACGTTTTGAAAACAGTTGAAAGCATAGCTATGTGTTAAATTTAAGTGTAGCTGTTTACAAAATCCAGGATAAGTAATTTCTGAAAATGCTGGCTATGCATTCAAACTATATATCAGCTTGCAACCAGTCAGACTTACAGGTAAGTGAAACCACATGTGAATTTAACGATATTATGAAAATACATGTTTTCTTATTTACAAAAAACTATTCTTACTGTATAATATGCCTGTGCAAGCTTTATATAAGCAATATACTGCCCCACCAACACAAAACAGAGTTGAAAAACAAACAAAAAAGTCTTTCTTCGTTTGATCAGCTGCATTCTTGATTAACAGCTATGGATACTTAAGTGCTTTCCCCCCACAGACAGCACTACTGTAGGGGTGGCTCTGAACCCATCTGGTACTTGCTCTAACTTGCTGATTGTGCGACCAACTGCTTGTGCCCAGAACAGTCACCCTTCATGCTCTGCTCTAGCTTTAGCTCTGTATTGCCTTGTTTATATATTGTATATACATGACATTGTAGCACTGTATTCACTTTGTACCTTTATCATTTTCCTGATGGCCTGTGTTGTGGCTGCAAACAGTAATGTTGTTGATACCAGTTCACTTACCAGGTTAACTAACTAACTAACTAACTAACTAACTAACTAACTAACTAACTAACTAACTAACTAACTAACTAACTAACTAACTAACTAACCAACATATATACATTTTGGATATACATTTGAAGCCAAAGAGCAATTGTAAATACCTGATTTGCATCAAATAAGCAAAATTGTATTTAGATACTATAAAAGAAACATATTGTACTCCCTTATTATGCATATCAAACTGACCAATGCCTCCTTTTCTCATACCAGTCTCAAGGCTCATATCTGGTGCTTTCATGAGCCCAGCACCTCATTGCAAAAATGTACTGCCAATCATGAGCATGTCTAATCTGTACTTAAAAACAGAAAGACTAAGAGCAGACCTAATATCCCCAGGAAGCTGATTCCATGATTTAGTATATCCAATAGGGAATGACCTCCTTCTTGTCAGAGATATGTTCTTGGTGGAGATGAGTCATAGTCTTGTATCACAGAACATCCTATTTGGTATACTCACTAGTGTAAGCATTTAACATACACCCAGTCCTAGTATGATCGATTCTCTAGATGTAGTACAAAGAGCTTGACAAGATCCTAAGAAACATTAAATACAGTACATAAATCACCCATGATAAATGTATAACTGATAGAAACAGACTCAGTTCATTGACTGCTGACTCAGAAGAAGTGCTGAGCAAAGCTTTTATTCAGTGACTAAAGTGTTTTTGTACTTGTTCTATTTGACTCAGATGTTTCTTCTTACAATAGTCGCCTGCATTAATTAACTAAGGCAGCCTTCTGGCTGCTGTGGCACAGTATATCTGAACTGACGCTGCATAATCAAGTTTTAAATTAGACAGTGATATAGTAAATCAAGCAAGAACATCTGTAAAACAATGATCTGGTGGGTGTGGACAAGGGTTTATAACACTGCTACATAAGTTCAATCTGACTTATTGTCAATGTGTTTGATTAGTGCTGCTTTTTCAATTGGATTTCTGTGCTGTGTTATCCTCTTCTGCTGGCTTAGGCTGATGCGTCATCAGGCATGTACTTTACTGAAGCTAGGTCTGTTGTTGTTGTTGTCTTTTGGCTTTTCCGAGTTAGGCGTCGCCACAGAGGAACTCCGGTCCACTAATGATTGGCAGTAGATTTTCACGAACGCCAAGGTGCCAGCTCAACGTTCAACCTTCAACTAAGGCATGCCCATTTATGCGTGTCTTTTGAACGCCCACCCAACCGCGGGGAGGACATGCAGACTTCACACAGAAGGCACACCCCGCACTCCAACCGAGAATCGAACGGGAGAACCTCTTGCTGTGAGGCAACAACGCTACCGCTGCACCATCGCTAATGTAGAGAATTTGGTCTGCTTGGGCACTTTTTTATGCTGGGCTTTTTAAACCTGCTTGCTCACTACTGTAGGCATGTAACAGACACTGAGTCCTAGTGTAACCAAGGCTCTTTGTACTATTAGCTAGTTGTTTTAACTATTAGGTTGCTAATAGACTTCTTTGACTGCAAGAAAATTGTAATGGTTGTGGACCAATTTAGCAATGGTTATATATTGGTAAACTATTTTTTGGAATAGTCTTTTAAGCAGCACCCTGTTGAAATGTCGGTACTCGAAACAGCGAGTACAGAAAAGCTGAAAAAAATGACCGAAAACACAGAAGAAGAGCAAATTTTGAAAATCAATCTTCTCCTTAAAACTTCTTTTTGGAGTGGGGACAAGCTCATCTGCACCCCCCCCCTTCAGACTTATATATAACAACCCTAAGATTGTCATATTTCAAAGAAAAGGGAATATTCCAAGAAATGGCATCTCGGACTTAGCATATGTAAGTCCATTCTTTTGGCCATTCAGTCTTCGCATTTCAGGACTCACTCGAGTGGGTTCCAACATATTAAATGGTTATGCTTTTAAGCAGTAACTTTGAACTGCGGGATCCAATGACTTCCTTGATTGTTTGAGTGCACTGTTTTGGGATGGATTTTTCATTGTATGCCTTATCTTTGTGGTACTGGAAATTAAACATTTGCAGCTATGTTAAGCTAGTGTCCATTGAGTTGCATCTTCATGTTTGTTTTTATGAACTTCTTGCTGTGACTAGCTTTGATTTTGGTATAAGAATTGATGTGTTGCTCTTATATCAAGAGGTCTTGATATTAGCTGCTATGATTTTTGTTTGCTTTTTTTGTTCTGTGGACTGTTCATCGCTAGGTGATGTTGGGATGATATGGTCATTATGGATGGTTATTAGATCTTTGTGTTACCTTAGCAGCATATCTGAAATGGCAGCCTGTTATTTGCAAACAATAAATTTACCCATAGATATTGAGGAAGCTGGGATGGATTCCTAAGTGTCTTCTCACAAGTCTTTGGAATCAGAATATGAAGAAAATATTTCCTCAGATTTTCCTGTGGAGGAAATCTCCTTTTTTGACGTCATAGGCAGGGTGAAATTCCTTTTTCAATGGAAGGAAAAAGAAATCTGTGTTACACAGAAGACATACTATGACCTTTTACAGGAAGCCCTAATCATTTGTCTGTTCCTCCTGTTACTGGTGATTGGAAGATGCCTTTAATGCTGCTTGTGCTTTACCTGACAGTCATGCCTCAGTACTTAAAAAGCCTGACAACCTTTACAAAGTGCTTCAGATACATACATTTATTTTCTGTGACCCTGTAGCTGATCCCACTGTTACTTCTTTATCCAAGGGCTGTGGCTCTAAACATCTAACTGCTTCTAATTCTATAGTCTCGGACAAGGATGTCAGAGCCTTTGACAGGTATGGGAAGAAAGTTTATACATCTTCAACCCATGTTTCTCAGCAGTTAATTGTCAAGCACACAAGGCTAAATGTCTTCTGGCAACTTTTTCGGACATGAATAAGGCAGTGGCAGAGTTACCTGCTTCTGGCATTACGTCCTCTTTACTGTCCTTTATTTCCCTTGTCACACAGGCCACTAAGCACTCTTATAATGCTGTGGATGCAGTATGTAGGACTGCGGCAACTAGACCAGTGAAATAGAGATGTGAATGGCTGAGATACCAAACCTTTCTATGAATGTCAAGTTTCAAATTCTTAGTGCTGTAATTGATAAAGCAGTATTATTTGGCACCTTATCAGTGGAAGTCTTGAAGATATTTGATGAAAGAAGCAAAGTGATCCAAGCGGTTAAGCAAAATGTTCAATTATCTGTCTGCCAAACATAATAGAAATTACCCATCCAGCGTGGGACATTTTATACAAAACCTTTTAAACAATCCTGACAAAAATCAGAGTAACAATAAATCAAGAAGCAATGGCAGGGCAATTCTAAGAAAAAAGAGAGGCACCTCAAATCCAATCTTAGTCCAAGAAGGATGGCTGACTATGCCATCTCCTTCCCCTCCCTACCCTAGCATCTATCTAAACCTTTCAAAGAAGCCCTTTCTTTATCTTCCTCTTTGAAACCAGTTCACAGTGGATTCATGGGTTGTTGTTCTTCTTCTTTCGGCTTTTCCTGGTTAGGGGTCGCCACAGTGGAATTCCAGTCCGCTAATGATTGGCAGTAGATTTTTACTGTGCCGAGGTGCCCGCCCGACACCCAATCTTCAACAAAGGCACACCCATTTATGCATGTCTTTCAAACGCCACTCGATCACGGGGAGGACATGCAGACTCCACACAGAAGGCGCTCCAGCCGAGAATCAAACGGGAGAACCTCTTGCTGTGAGGCGGCAACGCTACCGCTGCATCACCACAGCTTATGGGTACTAGAAATTATTCCAAATGGGTACAGGAGGCAATGTGACACTTTCCCACCAAGCCAAGAAATTGCCCTTGGATTCATGTAGACTCACCAAAGGCAGTTTCAGCAAATGTAAGTACATTAAAAAAATGTTTCCTGAAACTGCCTTTGGTGAACATCCAGTTTAAAGTATTTTTGAAGAATGGGAATCCTATATTAACTGTGTGCTGTTCCATGTTAGCTATATGTTGCTGCTTGAAATTCTTTCCATTTGCAGTGCTTCCACAATAGCATTTCCTGAAATGTTATAGTACAGTTTATTTTAGTCTACTCACATGATGATAGGTATTTTGAGAGAGAGACTTCTTTGGCAGTATAAACACCCCTCCAGTATCTCCTTTCTGAGAATGCATGTGGATTTCATTAGCAGTATTATTTTGTACCCTATTTCTAATAAATTGCGGTTATTTTGTGTTTCCTGTATTATAGGATTCAGTTGCTGCTCTAATTTTAACAATTTGTAATGTTTTTCTCCACTATTGTGGCATAATGCTGTATTGTATCACGCTTCTGCTAACTCATTCAGGAGGAGCATGTATCATAACAGACTCAGATCAAATAAATGAATCTAATTGGCTGAAGCCAGTCTCAGCCATGAGTAATAGTGTCATTACTCACTGTAAGAAGACCAGCTGCAGCACAGTAAAGAAATTACAGCTGTAAGTTAGAAAATTAAAACAAATTACCCTTTTTTTCTCACGTTTATTGGTAAAATTCATAACTGTTCACGGTTCCCCTTAAAATGCTCAGCACACATACTGTTTTTTAACTGCTTACTCTGGCAGCCAAAACTAATTCTACATTTTGCTAGCTTAGCTGAACACAAAGCAAAGCATAAAAAGTTTCTCATTAGCAGTGACAGATAAAACTATTACCCAAAATACAAGGGTGTGTATCACGCTCCACAGCTTCTTCCTGGTGTAGGAAAAACAAATGCAAAGCTGATAGGCATATTCCATACAATGCTGGAAATATGCAGATTCCAGGAGTCTGTTCAATGCAAAAGCATTTTTTCATATAGCATTCTGCTGATGGGAGATAAGTAAGACTAGCTGTCTATACAGAAACAACTATCTATTTAACAGAGGCTGTGTGGTATTGAACAATCTTCAACATTTTTTTGGATATATGTTGACTCGAAGAATAACAAGTTTAATTCCAAAACAGAATGTTACATGGGCAGTACAGTTCCAAATTTATCGATGTCCCTCTTACAAGCTAAAAATCGCAGGACAGACAGGGCAGCCAACTGTCAAATGAGCCTAGATTCAGAAGGTAAATGCCTTGCTTTTGAAAGAAAAATAGTAAGAGGAAATAACACATCTGCCTGCCAGCTTGTTTTTTAGTTTTTTTACTGGAGATATTACTCTCTGAATAGCTTGCAATATAAAATAAATGCAGTTATGGCTTATGGAATTATATCAAAACACATTAAAAATCATTCCTCTAATAGACTATAAGACTGTTTAACATTTATTCATATGTATTAAAATAAAAACAAACAATAAAAATAAAACATTTTCAATTGAAAAGAAATATGTTAAACAAAATAAATCAAAATGTAGGCTAGAGACCATTTAAAATATATTCATACTTATTAAAACAAACTTAAAAAAATAAAGTATTTAATTCAAAAGAAATACTTTAAACAAAATAAATCAAAATCTCTATATACCTCAGTACAAAAAAGAAAACAAAAAAACGAACAATGTTATTCATGGACCAAAAAAAAAAAAAGAAGAAACAAAGAAAAAGTGATGTCTGGATGTGGGCTGTACTGGCTTATTTATGCCTGGCTTGATGATAAGTCAGTGACATAATTCTCATGACCAAACCATGCCAGGAGTGAGTAACTCCACTGTAGCTCATACTTGAATATGGATTATTGCTATATTGCCCTTATTCAGGGAGATCTCACAATGCTTCAAAAAAGACGACCCTGGACGAATAGTGTCACAGAGTTTAAATCTGTTTCATAAACTGTGGCAAGAGTCTGTCATTGAAGATCTGATATTACTGTAAATACTCTCACTCATTGGGTTTAAGCCCCTAACTGGTCTGCACAGTTTTTGTTTCACTAGCTAAACCCTGATTTACTAAAACCTAAAGACCTAGAACACCAAAAACAAAGGTCCAAAATACAAAAGGGTGAGAACTGAAACTATAAGCCTATTTCATGGGAGGAACCCCCCCCTAAACCCCCTCTGGGGGAGGCAAGCCTCTCTACCCCTACAAACTTATATTTACCAATTCCATAGCTGCACACACGAAGAAAGAAGAAATCTCCCAAAACAAAGGAATGACTTCTGGAGCACACTTAGCAACTACAGTGCCAGTAATTCCTGTGGAAAACAGGAATTCGCAGTGTGTTCCTCTGTGCCTTGTGATTCGGATAAGCGTGATAGCCCATAAAGAAGCCCATAGAATCATCGCTAATGCACCGCTGTCCTTAGTAATACATATTACTTCCGCGATTGAAGGTGTGACTAGTGTTATTCTTCTGACACTATATAGTGAATATTATAAAGCCTGCTTGCTTTGTTCACTTTTATTTCATCATTTTTCTGGAACCCTGTAGTATGTAAATGAATCAACACCATGTTAAAAACTACGTGTTTGTTTTCCATTTTAGTAGACCTTCTTTTCCTAAAAGCTGAACATTAGTTAAGTGCCTGCCTTCATGTAATTAATTTCTAATGTTATTCATTCCATTTTTTCCTTCGCAGTTTTTTTCTTCCGTTTGTTTATCTATACTAGAAATCACATAAACACTGATTTAACTTTCTTACAAACAGCTTGCTGCAATGTATTTGTTGGTGGTCTTTACTAAAGAGTGTCTTATAGGTTCATAGGTGTGTACTTGGCTAATGGCCCTGGAGCCTTTACAAGCCTAGCCCATAGGATTAACCTGGCATCCTGCCACCCGACCTTAGTTTCCAGTGCCTCTGTCTAGCAGAGCCACTGGAGTGATCCCCAGGGTGAATTTTCTGTTTCCCATCCGCTCGTCAAGATTTCTCTTGAAGAGGGTCAGTGAGGTGCTCTGCTTGATGTGTATGGGAAGTCTATTCCATAGCATGGGCAGTCTCTGTGTTATGAACCTGTTCCTCCACCATGTTCTGTTGATTGTAGTAATGAGGTTGAGGTCTCTGGAGCGTGTGGTGTGGAGGGATTGGGATTTCTTTAGATGTAACATTTCTAACAGAGCTGGGTCAGACATGGCTTTGTAAGTCAAGCAGAGATCACCTCTAAGTAGGTGATATGAGACAGAGAATAGTTGGAGTTTTTTGAGTCTGCCCATATAGGACAAGTGTTTAAGGCCAAGGATCCTCTTTGTGAGGTACTTTTGCGGCCTCTTCAGTTGTTGCAGGTGTCTAGTGAGGTGCATGCCAAATGGGGCATTGTACTTGATGATTGGCCTAATGACGGAAGAGTAGAGGGAGACAATGACCTCTTTCTTCTTGGATGCAAAACCCTTAGTAATGAGATGTGCCACATAGAAGGACTTTCTGACCACAGTGGCAATGTGGTGGTCAAAAGAGAGGTTGTTGTCAACGGGTGTTCCCAGATCTCTTATAACTTCCTGTCTTAGAATTTAAGTGAGTGTCGACATTCCTGATTTTATGTGTTTTCCATATTTTGTATACTGTGTATTTCATTTATATGCTGTCTGCTACCTTATTTGAGAATTACAGTGGCTTTTTTCCAGTCAACTTCTACTCCCCAGTTTAAATGAGGACACTGGAGAGAAAAACTTGGATGGATGCAGTTTTTCTCTAATATGATTACCTTTCTAGAGCCCAGTATAGGTTCACTCCTCCTAATTCTGAGCAGTCTTTATGGCTAGGTAGTGTCCATTTGTGGACACTTAGCTGAAGATGATACCTGTTTATTATGGCTATCGCCATCTGGACACAGGTAACCTCTTTTGTCAGCCCACAGGGTACTTACAGAAATTTCAAAACAAGTTTCAGGATTTCGAGAATGACAGGCCAGGTCACACTCTGAAGGAGAAGTCGATCTGTTTGTGGCTCATTTAATGAGCTGTTTCCTCTTTATGAAATCCCCTTGCTTTTCTAATACTGAACTATAGCAAATTCTAGAAGAGTAACTAGTGGCTATTTAAACCTGAGTATTGCTGTCATATTTTCTCCACCTCCACTCCAGTTTCCTTTGCAGGGATTTCTTTATTTTCTTCATTCTTATGATCAAGCATCATGTTTCTAGCATGGAGAATTTTAGATTACTTTGCAATGTTTTATTAGAACCACATATTTGCCAAATCCTCTCTAAGTACAATCATATGCAAGTAGTTACTGGAGAAACAGGATTCAAATTTGGTTTCTAGAAACCATATCATACTACACTGGGTATCTACTAACTGTCAATAAATAATACTTGTATGCTTACATCTCTGTCTTTTGCTTTGTATCTTAAAGGAAAACTCCACCTTAAAACTAAAATAAATCACTCTGTCTTTCTTCTCTGAATGGTTTTAATACCTCAAAATCAGTCTGAGTGCTTCTTATAGAATTTTAGTATGTTTTTCCACAAAATATCTGCCAATGGGGTTTGACATATCAACATAATCTTGTTTTTCTTCAAGCCTTTCTCATTCCCATAATCCATTTCAAGTCTGCTTTATATGAGTCATGCTAGACATAATGAAGTAGTGTTGTATTTGTATTCCCATGCCATTGACATATAATGGGATTAGTGTCAAGCACTGTCATCTTATATACCTTCTGTAACAGGACTGCTTCTTTTATTTCTTGAATGGCCCTCATTTGTGTTTGTCTCAGGGCTTGTTTTATAGTATACTAAAGACTTATACAGTTGCAAGCAAAAAAGTAGCTAAACTGCAATCCTTTGTTCAAAGTATTTTTTGTAGTCCAAGATTAACTGGCAGTCCACTCCACCAAATCCTGAGGTGTCAAAATTGTCACTGCACTGGGTACTTGCTTTTTCATGCTTAAGTGACAGCTGCTGTTGGAAGAGAAAATATTTGAAAGTAATTCTGTTCTCTAGTGGTAGCAGAAGATTATTTTAATTTTCATTCTATTCATTTATTTATAGATGGGTAGATATTGTCTGAATGTTGTGGAAAATGCTTTATTTTCATTTGTTTTATAACCAATACCATGGTCCTTTTTGCACTGCGGTGGTGGTGCTGCGGTAGTGTTGTCGCCTCACAGTTAGACGTTGCCCATTCGATTCTCAGTTAGAGCATCTTCTGTGTGGCGACATGCATGAATGGGTGTTCCTTCATTGAAGGTTGTGCGTTAGGCCTGGCAAGCCAGCACGTAAAACTCTACTGCCAGTCATTAGCAGACCTGTTGCGACCCCGGGAAAAGCCGAAAGACACAAACAAACCATGGTCCTTTTTGCCTCTTACTAAGTAAGTCTACAACAAAATATGACATTTTTTATTCCTTAACTTTGGATAACTATTTTTTTCTGAGAGACAGATTCTTATGGCATTATAATTTCTATGTTTTCCTGTTATTCAGCTCATATAGTGATTTATTAAAGTACAGGAAAATCACTTTTTCTACAAACCTGACTCCTTGATAATGACAAATTATTCTATTCCCCAGTCTTTGCATGGGCAGATTTTTTTGTGTGGTTGTGTGGGAGGTAAATACTGTAGGAAATTATTTATCAGTTGCATTAGTTTTATAACTAATGTTATGTTCTTTTTCTCCGTTCTATGCTGTTCTATAATTCTGCAGCCAGGTATTACCAATTTCCCATTCTTTAACTTTGGATCATGGTAGAGATGTCTTCTAGCATTATGTTTTTCTTTTTTCATGTTATTCTAATTGTGACACCCCCACCACTGGACCAGTAATCAAGGAGCCTCAATCCTCACCACTGGTAACAGTGGGGGACGTATACTGAAAAGATGACAGGTACACACACAGTATTTCCAGATACAGCTCTCTGCATCAAGTGCAATTTCCCCTTAAGGGCACACAGAGACCACAGTCAGATCAGGGCTTGTTTCTCCCTCCTTTCTCGAGATCTCCAATAAAACTACCCACTGGCACAGCTACAGAGTTAAGATTTCAGCAGAGTGACCAATCCAAGACCTCCAGCACTCTCTCATTCCAACCAGTGTTCCCTGTCTCTGCCCAAGTAGCTGACACACACGCACTGTTTGAGGTTTGATTTACACACACACACACACACACACACACACACACACACACACACACACACACACACACACACACACACACACACCTTGGAAAGGCTGGCACAGGTTTACTAGCTATGCCCCCTTCTGCTCAGTTATCACTGCCACCAGTCACTCCTTCTCAGCTACTTTAAGGACCTTAACAGAGGCTGTCCAATCTTATTGTGTAATGTTACTATCAATACAAATGGCAGTTTGACCAAGTGCAAGGCTATTAGGAGTGGTCCACAGTGTCACCAAATAAATATGCAAGTACTTTCAGAACTTAAATATCTCTACATAGATCAGCCACAATGAAATGTTTAAATATATTTAATAATAAATAAAAGAACAAGACAATACCTTTTCTGCCTCAATGGGGGACAGAGCAACTGCCTCAGGTTATCTGGTACCATAATCTACTAACACTAAGATATACTTATTCCCTGTGGAACTTGGGGTACTCAGAGGCCCCACTATACTCATAGTTACCATTTGAAACATCTCCTCAATCACAGGCAAAGGGACCAAAGGAGCTTTGACCTTGTCTCCTGCCATCTGTATGTTTTGGTAGTGCTAACAGGTCCTGCAGTACCCTGTTACATCCCTGGAAATCCCAGGCCAGTGAAAGTTCTGCATAACATGTCTCTTTGTATGCTTTATGCCCATATGACCTGCAAAGGGAATATCATGGGCTATGGCTAGATGTGCCAGATGGTAGGCTCTGGGCACTGCCAACTGCTGTACCCTCTCACCTTCTAGCCCTCCCTCAGAGGTCCACTCTCTACACAGTAACCCTTTTAATTCCAAAAGTCAGTCATATGGTCTCGGCCATATGAAAGTTGACTTTTTGGGATTTCGATCATCTGTAGGGGACCCGTTAAAATATATACATTTAAACAGTTACCATAGCGTATGTACATTTCTGTTCTCTTCCAGCAGGGCACACTGTGGATGCATCTTTAAGCTCAGTACTTTACAAAACACCTTTTCAATACACACTTCTGTACCAGCAGTTTGATAGACACATGACATACAGTTCTAATACATTTTTAACACAAGCATGTTACATGAAGCATGTTGGCATTCACAAATGACACATAACCATTTACAAAATTCCAGACAGCTGTGGTGGCAGTATCTGCTGTCATGACACATGCTCATCAACTGATTTGTTATCATACAACACAATCATGCTTCAGCAAATATGACTCATTGGTAATGACACTGGTACTACTTATGGTCTGGGCTCTGTAAGACTTAGAAAGTGTGTACTTTTGCAGGGAACAGCACTCCTAAAAGTTATAACCATCGAACTGAGGCATGCAACAACCCATTCCTGTTCCTCTAACCAAACTTGTGATGTCTTGCATTAAGTGCAGAGGTTCTACTTCCAATGCTAAGAGTACATAGTTTGAATATTTCCATCTTCATTTTCCTACTGTGTGACCTTGAGCAAGTCACTTAATCAGGCAGTGCCTTGAGGATATTTGGAATTTGGGCTAGACTCCCTAATGGTCTCCCGGACTGCATGCATAGCAACTTTGTATGAACCCGTGCCCCCATTCCTGTATTTCTTTTTCACTACTCATCAAAACCCTTACAGTACTGTTTCTATGTTATACTTCTTCAGTCTGTTATTAGCTATGGTGGCTGTGGATTTAAGGAAGTGTTCAAAGAAATGTATAGCTGTTCACTGCATGTTAATATCTTCTGTAATGTTTTTCCCAGTGCTAACTGCAGTGGTGATGTGTTTAATGTACAACATTTCCTTTCTGCAGTATCTTTTCTTGCTCCATTCCATTCCATTTCAGCCCACTTCACCACAGCTAACTACACCATATTACATTATCTATAATAATCTCTTGCTCAAGTACTCTCTAAAATGTGTTTATCAGTGTATTTTTTGCCCTTTGCATGGTTTCCCCAGTTTATTGTCTGCCAAGCAGTTCTGAAATCATCTCATGTGAAATGATGTGTGTAGCTACTTAAGCAATGTGTAGTGCTATCTCAGTGAAGTGATATGCATAGCTACTTAAGCAGTGCTTAGTGCTATCTCAGGTGAAGTGATGTGCGTATCTACTTAGCAATGCTTAATGCTATCTCAGGTGAAGTGATGTGCGTAGCTACTTAAGCAATGTTTAGTGCTACCTCAGATGAAGTGATATGCATAGCTACTTAAGCAGTGCTTAGTGCTATCTTAGGTAAAGTGATGTGCATAGTTGCTTAAGCAATGCTTAGTGCTATCTCAGGTGACATGATGTGCATAGTTGCTTAAGCAATGCTTAGTGCTATCTCAGGTGAAGTGATGTGCATAGCTACTTAAGCAATATGTAGTGCTATATCAGGTGATGTGATGTGCATAGCGACTTTATAGGTTCATAGGTTCATAGGTAGGTACTAGGCTATTGGCCCAAGGGCCTACATAAGTCTATCCAGCAAGGTACCATAACTTACGCCACCCAAGAAAGTTATTTTCCTGTACCACTGTCCAGCAGAGACACAGAAGTGATCCCCGAGGTGTATTTCCTATTTCCCATCCACTCATCAAGATTTTTCTTGAAGAGTGCTAATGAAGAACTTTGCTTGATATAGATGGGCAGCTTGTTCCAGAGTATAGGAAGTCTCTGGGACAGGAATCTATCCCTCCAGCATGTCCTGTTTATTGTGGTGACAAGGTTTACGTCCCTAGAGCATGTAGCTTGGAGGGATTTGGATTTCTTTAGGTGTAGCATGTCCAACAGCTCTGGGTTTGACATAGCTTTATATGTTAAGCAGAGATCACCTCGGAGTAGGCGATATGCTATGGAGTAAAGTTGGAGTTTTTTGAGGCGGTCAGTGTAGGGCATTTGTTTGAGGCCAGTAATCCTCTTTGCGAGGTACTTCTGTGGCCTTTCCAGCTGCTGCAGATGTCTTGTGAGGTACATTCCAAAAGGGGCGTTGTACTCTATAATGGGTCTAATGAGTGACAAGTAGAGGGGAACAATGACCTCTTTTTTCCTGGATGAGAACCCTTTTATGATGAGGTGTGCCATGTAGAAGGACTTCCTGACTACTCTGGCGATGTGACTATCAAAGGAGAGACTACTGTCCACCTGGGTCCCAAGGTCTCTTATCACGCATTTGGTGTTAAGTAGATTGCTGCCTATGTGGTAGTTCATGGGTACAGAGTTTTTACCAAAGGGGTTGACACTGCACTTTTTGGCATTGAGCTTGAGGCCATGGCTCTGACACCAGGCATCTGTCTCAGTGAGGCCCTTCTGTAGGATGTCCACATCATTTGGGGACTTGACTGTGGCTCCTAGTTTGCAGTCATCTGTGAACTTTGTCAGCCAGAGGTCTTCTGTGTTAGCCTGTACTTTGGAGAAGTAGATACCAAACAGGAGAGGTCACAGGACGGAACCCTGTGGCACTCCACTTGTCACTGCCTTGAGGTCAGATTTGGAGTCTGCAACTTTTACAGTGCGGGTTCTGTCAGTGAGCCAGTTGGCAACCCATCTTGTGATGTAGGGATTTATACCTAGTTTAGTGAGTTTAGCTATAATTCCAGAATGGGGGATGGTGTCAAAAGCCTTGGCGAGGTCAAGATAGGCTGTGTGAACCACCTTACCCTCATCCGCGGCTTTGGTGACTGCCTCAAAGAAGTTGATCAGGTTCAGGAGGCATGATCTGCCTTTCACAAACCCAAACTGGGTGGGATCCAGAGTTTGGAGGTTACCAATGTCTTTGTTTATGAGTTCCATGATGACACGTTCCATGGCCTTGCAGACCAGGCTCATCAGGCTAATAGGTCGATAGTTCCTGGGATCAGTGGTGGCTCCCCCTTTGTGGAGTGGGATAACTGTTGCTGTGCGCCATTCAGTGGGCACAAAGTCTGATGCGAGGCTATTATTGAACATGGTGCTTAAGTGGGGAGCCAGTTCGTTCTGAAGTTCGTGTAAAAAGCAGCCTGGGATGTTGTCCCGTCCCATGGATGCTGTGTTTTTGGCTTTAGAGAGTGATGCTTTTACCTGCGTAGTTGTGATTACAGGGACTCTGCATTCTTCCTGCATAGATATGGGCCCTTTAGGGGGTGAGAGGGGGGTAAAGTTAGCACTGAACCGATCTGCCAGGATGTTGGCAATATCAGTTGGTTCTGCAATTTTCATGCCTTTGTGCTGTAACTCAGAGCAGATCTGGGTGTTGCCATCTAGATTCTTGACATAGCTATAGAATGCTTTATGGTTGTCCTTGGACTTAGTGGCGATTTTGTTTTCATAGCTAGCTTTGGAGGATCTTATAAGGGATCTCAGCTTCTTACTGAGACTGACCAGAGAGCTCCTCCAGTCATGGGATTTTACTCTCTTTTGCAACAGTTTCTTCCTTCTGTTGTACAGTTTGTTTATGGCAGGGGACCACCAAATTGGCTTCCATTTTTTTTGAGGATAGCATCTTGGTTCTGTTTGGGATAGCACGATCCATGCACTCGTGTAAGTGCTAGTGTTAGCAATGCTTAGTGCTATCTCAGGTGACTTAATGTGCATAGTTGCTTAAGCAATGCTCAGTGTTATCTATCTCAGGTGAAGTGATGTGCATAGCTACTTAAGCAGTGCTTAGTGCTATCTCAGGTGAAGTGATGTGCATAGCTTCTTAAGCAATGCTTAGTGCTATCTCAGGTGAAGTGATGTGCGTAGCTACTTAAGCAATGCTTAGTGCTACCTCAGGTGAAGTGATATGTGTACCTAATTAAGCAGTGCTTAGTGCTATCTCTGGTGAAGTGATGTGCATAGCTTCTTAAGCAATGCTTAGTGCTGTCTCAGGTGAAGTGATGTGTGTAGCTACTTAAGCAATGCTTAATGTTCTCTATCTCAGGTAAAGTGATGTGCATAGCTACTTAAGGAATGATTAGTGCTATCTCAGCTGAAGTGATGTGCGTAGCTACTTAGCAATGCTTAGTGCTATCTCAGGTGAAGTGATGTGAGTAGCTACTTAGCAATGCTTAGTGCTATCTCCGGTGAAGTGATGTGCATAGTTACTTAAGCAATGCTTAGTACTATCTCAGGTGAAATGATGTGCATAGCTACTTAAGCAATGCTTAGTGCTATCTCAGGTGAAATGATGTGCATTGCTACTTGAGCATTGCTTAGTGCTATCTCAGGTGAAGTGATGTGCGTAGCTACTTAAGCAATTCTTAGTGCTATGTCAAGTGAAGTGATGTGCATAGCTACTTAAGAAATGTTTAGTGCTATCTCAGGTGAAGTGATGTGCATAGCTACTTCAGCAATGCTTAGTGCTATCTCAGGTGAAGTGATGTGCAAAGCTACTTCAGCAATGCTTAGTGCTATCTCAGGTAAAGTGATGTGCATAGCTACTTCAGCAATGCTTAGTGCTATCTCAGGTGAAGTGATGTGCATAGCTACTTCAGCAATGTTTAGTGCTATCTCAGGTGAAGTGATGTGTGTAGCTACTTTAGCAATTCTTAGTGTTATCTCAAGTGAAGTGATGTGCATAGCTACTTAAGAAATGTTTAGTGCTATCTCAGGTGAAGTGATGTGCATAGCTACTTCAGCAATGCTTAGTGCTATCTCAGGTGAAGTGATGTGCATAGCTACTTCAGCAATGCTTAGTGCTATCTCAGGTGAAGTGATATGCATAGCTACTTCAGCAATGCTTAGTGCTATCTCAGGTGAAGTGATGTGTGTAGCTACTTTAGCAATGCTTAGTGCTATCTCAAGTGAAGTGATGTGTGTAGCTACTTTAGCAATTCTTAGTGCTATCTCAAGTGAAATGATGTGCATAGCTACTTCAGCAATGCTTAGTGCTATCTCAGGTGAAGTTATGTGCATAGCTACTTCAGCAATGCTTAATGCTATCTCAGGTGAAGTGATGTGCATAGCTACTTCAGCAATGCTTAGTGCTATCTCAGGTGAAGTGATGTGCATAGCTACTTCAGCAATGCTTAGTGCTATCTCAGGTGAAGTGATGTGCATAGCTACTTCAGCAATGCTTAGTGCTATCTCAGGTGAAGTGATGTGCATAGCTACTTAAGAAATGTTTAGTGCTATCTCAGGTGAAGTGATGTGCATAGCTACTTCAGCAATGCTTAGTGCTATCTCAGGTGAAGTGATGTGTGTAGCTACTTTAGCAATGCTTAGTGCTACTAATGAGAGCTCTGACCACCCACTAATATGTCACTCTACCCCTGGCAAACTCCACAATTGTCCGACTATAAAATGCCTGTTTTTATAGCCCATTACATGGTTTCTTACTATCTGATACATCTTGACATGCTACAAGTATTTTTTTTACCTCAGTCAGTACAAATTGAAGAAAATAAGTTGACCATAATTTGATGAATAATAGATGGCTGTCCATATTTTAATACAAGTGAATTATTTTTCATATGGAATTTTTTATTTTCTGTAACACAGCTGACTCATGCTTTCTTTGAAAACATACACTAGCACTGCCACATATTAAGCATTTTCAGTACAAGGTTTGGTTACCAATATGAACACAGGCAATGCCCATGAGATAAGCACAAAATGGCTGTCAATTAAAGATGCTTCATTCATATGTTACTCATTTGTCTGCATTTTCCATTGTACAATATTAAAAAGCAACAGCACAAATTCAAGAATTTCTGCTCATCATCTATTTTCTCCATCCAACAAACAGCCTTAGGAAGTATGGCATGTTGATAATATACTTCATATTTTTAAGACGCATTGTAGTGTGTACTTTGTCACACATTTTCACCAATTGTTTCTCCTATTGCTGCACAGGAACTGGTGCACCACCTTGACTCCTGCCTTTCATACACTTCGGCCACATCTTGTCTGCTCTTTGTGTTGTGCTTTTCCATTCAATTCATATGTCAGTTGTTTTCCTTATGTAGGGCTCCTTACCATATTTACATATGTAATCCATGAATACCACAATCAAGGACCCTAAGGTTAATGAACTGATAAATGACAAAATGGAATGTGTGATTTCCTTGTATCAGTGTTTCACTCTTTTTCTTTGCTTGATAGTTTAGTTACTGTACTCAGTGCTGGATTATGTGTCTATTATATCATCGCCATCATCAACTTCCTTTTACATGGGGTTGGGGTGTTGTGTCAACTGTCAAACTGTCACATTACTCTTTGTTCAGTGCTACAGTACCACTCTCCTTCCTTCTTCTGAACTCATGCCTGACTGTTGCAGGTCGTCTCTCACACAGCCCACCCACCTCTTTGTTAGAAGCCCTTGTTTCATTTTGCCTTCTACCTGTCTGTCCCAAAATGTCTCCACCACATTGTCTTCTGTTTTTCTGCACATATGTTGAAATCACCATAACCTGTTCTGTTTGAAGTTGTACTATTTGGTGTCCTTTGTATATGGAGCTGAAAACTATAAGTGACCTAATTAGTGTTTCAATAACACTTGATTTCAGACTAAAATAGAAATAATAAAAAAATGATCCAAAAAAAAAATCTGGTCCTCTGTTCATGCACTACTCAATCCTGGCTGAAAAAAAAAAAGATCTGTATCTCTATCAAACCTGATCCTTCCTTGAAATAGTGGCTTAGTTTAATAAATACTTTATAGAGAGGAGAGCATTGCTACCCTCACCAACAACACATCACCCTCCTCCTAAATAAACCCCTAACATATTACAAACTGCCCTCTCAACTACCACAGTAACCTCTGAAAAATAAAAATCCAAACAATCCTTAGACACAAATGCCAACAACTTTACTTTAAAACCTGGAACAATATCTTCTATAAAAAAATGCTACTTAAACTTAAACCTTGCTCCACAGCTTCTGACATACTCCCTCCTGAATACCTCCTCCTTCACTTCAGTGGTTTAAAAGCTACCTATCTGACAGAGAGCAAAATATTAGATGACAATATACTTTCTTTCCTTATCTCCCTTTTATCACTGGTAAACCCCAAGGCAATTCTTGGTCACCTCTCTTTAACATTTTTATTAATGATCTCTATGCCTCTTCTGGCAATCATCACTTATGCAGTATGCTGTCTGGTGCATCTTCATGAAATCACACAGGAAGCCTTCACTTCAATTTAACCCTGACTTAATGCTCAATTATTACTCAACCCAAAACAAAAACTAGTCCTATTCCTCTCCAAAGCACACCTGAAGGACAAAGCAAGCTTCAAAATATTCTTGGTTAATAATACAGAGATGGAAACTGTATCTCATATGAAAGTGTCTGGTGTGACTGTTGACGACAGCCTCAGATTTGAACTCCACATTCAAAATAGTATAAAAAACATCTCACCAGAAACTTGGCATGCTTTATAGACATGAAAACTTTTTTACTAACTCTGCTAAAACCATCCTAGTAACCACTTGCTTCCTTCTGTCACTGTTATATGGTGCTCCTATTCTTACCAACTTGAAGGTATCTGTTGCTAAATTATGGGTCAACAAACAATATTGTACACATCACTGCAAGGCCCTTAAAAAGTCTGAACTGGCGAAAAATACCCCACTACCTGGAATTGTACAACCAGCTGCTGCCCACAACATCATTTATAAACCTCATGCCTGTCCTGCTCTAAGCTCTAGTCTTCCTTCCTATCATCCAAACAGACCCCTTTGTTCTAATGATAAACAACTTCTTACCATCCATAAACCTCAAAAAGCAATTGGAAATAGCCTTTACTACTACTCTGTTGCCAAAAAAATGGAATTCTGTTCCACAGGCTATTAGAACTGTAACTTAATTATTCTCCTTCAAGCATCTGAAAGGCCACCTATCAAACACATGGCTCTGCTTATGCTTTACCTCCGGTTGAACATCACTTTTGTCTACTTTTCTACTTCTCTGCTTTTCTCCATCCCTATCTGTACAAATTCTCTATGCATCACCACTTCTTCATCTTCACCTGGCTATCCTACCCTCTCTACCACTTTACAGAACCTCTTCCTGTCACCTCCTCCCTATTTATACTAATCTGTCCTAATCTCTTCCTCTCCCCTTTATAGTTACAATTAAACTAAGCACATGGCTGTTACTTATTACTACTGTGAATTGCCAAAAGGATGCTCTCCAGAATTGGTTATAGTGTTTTACTTTGCTTTTTCTCATTGTTCTCTTTGTAATATATTTTTGATATATATGTATGCCTTACAATATTGTTGATTTTTTTGAAATGTATAATTTTCATCTGTTTTTATGTAATGCCTTTGAATTTTTTTTTTATTTTCTCTGTTAAATGGAGCTTTTCTCCCCAGATCTCCACTGTAAATGTGCTCTTGTGGCTCAGTCAGATTTTCCCAGTAAACAAATGTCAATAAACAAATAAATGCATTAGAAATGTCAGGGCCTGTTTTATATATGTGAGTCTGGAGCATCAGCCCCATTATTCCCAGTGTTTATTGACTTACTTATTTACATTTGCTTACAGGAAAAAAATCTGTTTGGAATTAAAACTCCTTTTCAATGGAAGCTCCATGGTTACATATACTAAGTTATTATGACAATGTGCAAAAACATCAAACCAAAAGCATGTATATGTTTATAACAGAGACATCTCAATATTTAAACAATGCATTAAATGCACTGTTCAGTACGTATACATTAAAGTGGGCCTTTTATACCAAATTAATAGAACAACAGTTTTGTTGGTTGTAGAGTACAATACAGATACTTTAAAAGGATTTTTTACATGAAAAATTTACTTAACTGCACACTAGGAGGTTTAGTGTCACTAACTGTATATGTGCAAGTGAACATGCAGACATACACATAGGCATATAATCTTATATGCACACACTCATGTTTCAGTACATATGTATAAGATGTGTGCTACACATATGTACTTCTGATTTCCCTTCCCTAATGTTTTAATGAAAGGGCACATAGCACATGTAAAGTAAATTCAGCTGTATATCATGGTTCCCATCAATGGTTGCATTTCCTTTGCAGACTAGAAAATGCTCATGCATTCCACCTGTATAAGGACTTACTCAAAGTCAGTGGAAGATGTCTCTTCCTATGGATCTGTGTACCAGATATATATCCTCCTGTGGAAGGCTGTCACAAGAATGCATAAAATACCTTCTTATAATCACTATCAGTGCACCTAGTTGATAGAAAGATGTCACAAGAATGCATAAAATATCTTCTTATATTCAGTATCAGTGCACCTAGTTGATAGGGTTGCCACCTGTCTCACTTTCTGCAGAGAAGTCCATATTTGGGCAGTTCTGTCCTTTCTTTGGGGAGGGGGGCATGAAAATGGTAAATTTGTTTACACTTTACAAGTCTTACAAGAAAAAAATATTTTCTGTTTTTTCTCTAAATAGTACAGACATCTTTGTTACTACTTTTAAGTCATCTTAATATATAAAGTTGTATAAACAACAATTTTAAGTTTAAAGCTTAGCACTTCAATACTGTGATACTGCTTATGTACATTTGTCAGAAGAGTTTGAACCACTGACTGATCTAATTTCTTTAATTTGTCGTGAAAGGCATGACTACATTGCAAGCAGTTGTGAATCAGTGTAAATTCTCTCCCTGTCTGCAATAAAGACAGTGGAAAACAGTTTCACAGCTCTCTTGTCTTATTTCATAGAGGATGCTGAGCTCCTGACATCAGCAGTACTAATTACCCATATAAAAGTGTCAGATGTACCTCTGACAAGGTAAACTACAGATTTCTGTGTCTGTGGTATGTCATGCAGGCAGAGACAAATTCCCCTGCAAAATATGTGAGAACCTGAGCTTAAAAAAAGTGTCTGTGCTTTCCCTTCCTTTGATTTCAAGGCACAGAAATGAAAGTTTTATAAAGTACAAGCAGGTTTCTGTCACCTACACAATACTGGAACCATATTGTTGGGAGAAAACCACCCTAAGGGTTGAGTTAAATTGTAGAAGAAGGTGTAGTCTCCTGTTAATAACACATCTTCCCAAGATCAATTATGATTTCAATAAATTCAATGTTTTACTAAAATATGTAGGTGTACTTTGTTGCTTGAATTATTCCTTAACTACTGGCCCCCTATACTAATCCATAAAATTATAAATGAAGTCAACATGTAATATTCATATCCTAGGAAAATAATTTATGAGGCTAAACTATGAGTGGGATGAAAAATTGTCTATGCTTAAACAACCCTAACACAGAGCTGTCCATCACTTTCTGTAGTAATGACACATATTGAATCAAGTTTGTGAACTGTTTTTGTAACAAGTATCTCCTTAACTTGGAAATGCAAGAAATTTCAGGAAACAGGTTAACTTTTTGTCATACATGAGACACCATAAAGTCAGTATTTGTCAGTGACAATGTTCTCCAGCACAACTACACATGCAAATGCATTTTGTGAACATTTTGCTTTTTGGAATGTCTCCACATCCAGCAGCCTTCCTTCATCAAAATCACCCCTTAACTACTGAATTTGAGTTTAACTTCTAGAATTTCACATTGAAGGCTATCAATTGGGCCCTTAGAGAATTTCCCTCGCATGCCTGACATTTATAGGTTTACAGATTCATAAATAATTACTAGGTATGTGATCCAGGAGGCCATTAAGTAGCCTAAATAAATTTCCCAAAGTTCCCCAGTGCATTGTCTAGTTAAATGATTTGTTCAGTGTCACACAATAAAACTGTGGACTACAGGAATTAGTTCATTAACATAAATCCTCTGTTCTAATTGCCAGTCAACAAAATAAAGTGGTTTGACCACATAGGGTTCAAACCTCTTTTCATCTTGTTTGTAATGCAGTGCAGAACGACTACATTATAACACAATCACAGGGTTGGTATAATGGTTGAGGTTAGCATAATGGTTAAGGTTTTTACTTCACAGACACAAGTTGCAGGGCTTGATTCTTACCTTTGAAATGGAAGTTAGGCTTAAAATAGCCCACAAGAGCAGCTAGCCTAGTAAGTACCTATGAACTTATGAAAACATGTGAACTCTACACAAACAGTTACTAAAGATAAGGCTGGTACCATGAATTCTGGAGCTGTGAGGCAGTTGTTAATCAGTAAGCCACCTGGCTTCTAATTAAATATAAAGATATAAATGCGCAATTTGACAACCAGATGTCAAATAGTAGTTTGAATTAGGCACTGGTTCCCAGGCGTTTGGTCTTCCTAAACAATACTTTGGGATATGAGGTGTCTAAGTGTCTATTATCAGCATGTTTTTTCTTCTTCTTATAAATGTGAAAGTTCCTTCTTCCAAGAGTTACAAAAACTAATAGAGCTGTCTTTGTAAGATTCATGTAGGGTTGTTCTGCCAGTCATGAAGTCACCACTGATTAGTATTAAAACTTGCCACTCACAACTAGATGAGTTGCAAACTTTGTAGCAGTGGTTGTTGTAGGAAGTTACTGCTGGTGTAGTTTTTCCGTACAATTATGCTTCTGTCCACTGTGTGTACATATCAGTAAGGGGATGTAAGAACTCCCATATGGCGGATACAGAAGGCTTACTCCCTCCTAAAAAACTTTTTTATCCTTTTTTCTCAGGTGATGCTATGATCGATGATGCTATGACTGTCCATATTTTCACAGAATGTCCACATTTTTGCTTCATATTTGTGACCTGTTCCTCATAACATTTGTGGTTTCGAACAAATCACTCAGGGTTGAAGTCACTAAATAATGACATCTGTTTGAGTTTCAGACTTTCATGTCCTTCAGAAAATGCATGCTAACACAAGTCCTTTTATTGTATAAACTTTCTAAGTTTATAAAAGCAATATTTAAAATCTGTCCCTACTTTGGGGCCTTTGCTCCCCCCCCCCATTATTTTAGGCTTTGTCCACATTTCTTGTGCTAATAGGTTGAGAGGTATGCTGGTTGTGTTTGTCTGCTTGTAGCTACATCCAGTAATAAGATGAGCCAGAGTAAAACTGCTTCAAAAAATATGAGTAGGGATCTCTGTGTTCTTATTCTCAGTCAGCATATTTTAAAATTTTTGTACAGAAGTCTTAAAAAATCTATGGCTTGCATCATCTGTGTCAATGCCTTGTGGGAACAGTGGGGCATATGATGACATAGGAACACCTGCCCTGCACCATAAAATATCCTGTACACACAAGAATGCCTGTCCCACCCTCATAGCTGTCAACCTCTTAGCAGAAGTAATCTGGACAAATCCTAAAATAATGGGGGGGGGGGGACAAAGGCCCCAAAATAGGGACAGATTTTAAATATCACTCTTGTAAACTTAAAAAAGTTGGCAGAATGACAAGATTTGTGTTAATATGCATTTTTTGAAGGATATGAACTCTGAAATTCAAATGTACATCATTATTTAGAGACTTCAGTCCTCAGTAATTTGCCAGAAAAGCACACATTTTATGAGGCACAGACAAAAAAAAAATGAGGTAAAAATCTGGACCTTTTGCGAAAATCTGGAATGTTGAGATGTATGTCCACCCTACATAATATGTGGTAAATACCATCATGCTGCAGAAGGCCTGCCTCTGGTAGATGATAGATAAGGAATGGCCATTAACACAACTCTGCCTCCAAGGGTTAGTACTGCTACTCAGATTGTTAGTCCTACAGGCCATTACTGGCAGTCAGGCAAGCAAAATCTGTTGCTGAAAGTAAAATGAAAATTGCAATTGTAGGGATAAGAAGTAGAAGTTATACCTTTTTTATGGAACCAAGCCATGCAAAAGAGTGGGCCCATTGGCAGGATTGAAATATATAGGAACAAACACTTAAAAAATCATACATATATGAATAGTATGAGTGCTGTATTTCTGTAAAAGTGCTGAACTGAATGCTTAGGCTGAATGAATCCACAAACAGAGCACAGAATGGTGGAGTGGCAATTATGGTATTACTGATCTTTACAAAGCAAGATGGTCATCATTCATTTTTGGCTACCAGAAGATAATATAATATAACAGGGTCATTGTCGAGGCCAAAGGGATAATGTTTAACTGCAAAACAAATACTGCCAATTTTAAGTCTCACTGTAATCCAATTAAATCCACAATGTACAGGCCCTACACTATCCCACTTACATATACTGACGCAAAATTGCTGTATATTAGAGTGGGGGACATTAGGAGGTACTGCAACTTTGTCCTTCATATATATTATCCCCACATTTGTACTATAGTTCTGCTAGACTGAGGTTTACAATTATGGTCCTGGGTGTTACAACAAGAATACATTAAAATTCATGAAGGAGGCTCTCAGCCAAGGTGGTCAGGCCTGTAGGTGTTACATAGTTTAATAGAGTAGAAGATAAGCACCAGTAAGGCTTATCAAAATAAATGAGGGATGTGGAAAGGAAATGAGACGGAAGTACAGTGCAAGTTATATTAGCAATGTAGGTATGTAATTGCAGACAGCATGAATATGCCAGGCTGCCCTTATAAACCAGACAGCACTCTGTTTTGCATCTTTGTTAATGTCTGTGTTTTCTTTATCATATTTTCATCTCTATGTAATCTGCATGTACCATACTTATAAAATAATTTCTCCCATGCTGTACAATTTTTGAAGCCACTAGAATGCCATTTAATATGGTTTTCAGGGTCACATTCAGAGAACTAAACTCATGCAGTTCTTTCTTGGGTACTTCAACAAAAAAAGTACATACTTGACAAACAGTTTCAGAAGTTTAAATATGTGTTATTGGATACTTTGATGACATTCCCAATACTAACTAACCTTTCACTTTTTCTGTCTTCAATTTTTATTTAGTATTTGCAGCTGTTCCTCATACATTGTCAGAGGAGTGGATTGCTGTGCAGACCAAGAGAATGTTGGACATGAGAATCAATCCTGTAACAGGATTCTCTTCTGCGTGGGACTATGAAAAAAATGAGTGGAAAAAATAGACAAAATGTAATGTTGTCTACATTAAGAATTGTCTTTTTCACCTCTTATTGTTAGTATTGTAATCAAGATGAGTTTGATTAGATATTGGAGTTCTCTATTTGATTTTGTGAAGGATTTGCAAAAAAAAATGTTTTTAATGATTTATTATACATATTAATATAAACACAAATTGCTGAATTTGTTCAATATGTATATGCTGTATGATAAAAAATGTATTTTATAATTTTTAATCTGGATTATTTTCTAGCAATAAACATCAGCTCTTGGAACATTTCTAGCACTTGCCTTTTTTTCTTTTGGGGCAGTGGACCAAATGACTTAGTTTCACAGCTGCACAAAGAGATCAAAAGCTTATATTGGAGGGGCGGAGCCTGAAAGGCTAACTGAAAGCAGCAGTATTTTAGAGCTCCATATAACTAGTTAAATAAGACAGGAAAAAATATTTTTTTTTTCTTCAAAGTATAAAATCTTATAGATAAAGGTCTAATTTACACAATTAGAAACTCTGGTGAAGTTTTACAAATAATTTCCTGTCAAAAAGCTTGGAGATATATTCACTTGTTAAAATGAGCAACTCAAGGAATTCTCACCAGGATGCTGCCTTAAAGAAGGAACTACAACAGATGGCATCTACCCTGCAGGGGTTGTCTTTGAAGATGGATGATTTTAAAGAGAACCTAGAAAATCTTAAAACAAGCAGTCAAAAACAGGCTGACACCCTCAAGGAAATGCTACAACACCAGACAAGGATAACAGGAATAGAGGTTTCGCTAAATGACTTAGAAAATAGACTTAAGGAAGAGGAAACACAGAAAGAACTGCTTCTTAAACAAAACACTTGGATGGTTAATAAAGTAGATGACTTGGAAAATAGGGAGAGGAGAAATAACATCAGGATTTTCGGATTACCTGAAAACACAGAAGGTGAGGATATTATTTCCTTTTTATCAAGCTGGATCCCTGACTTTTTAAATTTAAAAGAAAGACTTTCCTTTGGCATTGAGAGGGCACACAGAGCTCTTGGGAAACCTACCACTAACTCAAACTCTCCTCCTAGGTCAATAATTATCAAATTTCTTTTATACTTGGACAAGGAACTGATTTTAAGATCTGCTTGGAGGAAGGCACCTCTAAAATATAAACAGAGCCTGATAAAATTTGATAACAACTATTTATCTAGAATAATGGAACAAAGGAAAAAAGTGTGGCCCATGATAAAGTTTCTGAAACAAAATAACATCAAGGCACAACTTGCATATCCAGATAAGATAAGAATACTGTATGCCAATGAGATGAGGACTTTTATTGACTTAGAGATAGCCTCTTCATTTTTTAAAACTAATACTGTGATTACTTTACCAGAAGATATGGATTGGATGTCACCGGTAACTAACTACTGGAATCTTTATCTATATTTTTTGAAAATAGATGACGCATGAGATTTTTCATATTACCTCATGTATGTAAAACAGGGTACTTTTCTTTCACAGAAGGAAGGTTATATAATACATAAAATATTTATACTGTAAATCAACATACATAGTATATGTGTATGTTTTCTTAATTTTCTCTTTTCTTTTTCTCTTCTCTCTTTTCTCATTATTTATTTTAACTGCGTCTCCCTTTCTAAATTCTCTCCTATTTACTATACTAATATAGTCTGTATATATTTAATAACTCACTATCTATACATAGATAAATAATAGTCTAAAATAATCTAGTTTTAAGGTAGACTAATTGAAATAGTTAACTTAATTACTTATTACAATATTTATTAGATTAATGATAGTCACTGTTATGCTTATTGGGATTGGGGACATGTTCGTGACTAACTCTGAAATGTTCCATTCATGTACATATGTCCTTTGAATTATTTCCTTTTAGTATTCACAAATATATAAAAGAAAAAAGGAGGGAAAAATGTACTGTTGGTTAATAGAAGTGAAGCTTTCTTCACATTCTATTTGCATTGCTATAGCAACAGTAAACAATTGCTGCAGTTTCTAAGGACACTGTGAACCTGCGAAGTGCATTTAGCTTCACAGATAACAAATAATAAGAAAAAGTAATGTTGTTTAGTTATTGTCGCAGCCACGGTGGTGCAGTGGTTAATGTCGCCTCACAGCAAGAGATTCTCCCGTTCGATTCTCGGCTGGAGTGCCTTCTGTGTGGAGTCTGAATGTCCTCCCCGCGGTCGAGTGATGTTAAAGACATGCAGGTAGGTGCGACTGTGAATGAGCATGCCTTCGTTGAAGGTTGGGTATCGGGCTGGCAACTCTGCATCATAAAAATCCACTGCCAATCATGAGCGGACCGGAGTTCTGCTGTGGCAACCCCTAACCGGGAAAAGCCGAAAGTCTAATGTTTTTTAGTTATTAAAATGAAAAACAAGCTAAGCAAGGTAAAATAAATACATAATAGTACTATGTGTAGTATTTTATGATTTTTCCTCATAGGATTACATATTCTTGAAAACACAACTGAAATGTTCCCAAACTATATGTGCACTTAAATGTAGCTGCTTGATTAAAAAGTATTACTCAGTTTAACATGCTGATTTCACAAGCTGTCTGCACTGTAAAAGTTACATTTTATATGTTACTTGAAATTGTCAGTCTCTAGTGCACATGAAAAGATACATATTACTTTTTGCAACGTGTTATCTTTGCAGTTACCTCACACTCTGTACAAACTCACTTGGTAACTGATAGCTATTCATTTAAAATATCAGTTTAAATATTAAATGTACCTTTGAAATGCTATTGACATTTTGACAAAATATGATCTGAACTGTAAAGTGAATGACTTGAAAGAAGTGAAGTAATGCATAGATTTCAGACAGTTCTTGACACCACAGTAAAAGTAAAAATATATATTCACAAGGAAGTATTGAAATGTTTTAGTCTTCCAGTTAAAATAGCTTACTGTCAACATCAGAAAGTTTGAAGAGCTAGGAAATTACTATTCTTTGTCTTTATAATGATTATTAGACAGGTGTTAGACTCTGCTTTGTTTAATGAACTGTGACATATTAGACCGATGTTAGACTCTGCTTAGTTTAATGAATTGTGACATATGTTTATGAGGAAAAGTGGACCCAATTACTCACATTGGACTACACATTCCTGGAAACTCAACTGAAATGTCCCCAAATTACTTGTGAATTTAAATGAAACTGCCTGATTAATAAGCACAATTTACTTTAACAACCTGAATCCATAAGCTATCTGACATTATATATATCACTTGCATATGACAGTCTCTGGAGCACATGAAGAAATGCATATTATTTTTGCAACATGCTATATTTCCACTAACCATACATTCTAAACTAACTCAATTGGCAACTGACAAGTTATTTATTTGAAACATCAGTCTAAATATTAATTGTGCCATTGAAATATTGTTGCCGTTTTGACAAAACAAAATCTGAACTGAAAAAGGAATGATTTGAAGAAGTGAAGTATTGCACAGATTTCAAAGACAGCTATTGATGCTACAATATAAGCAGAAATGTATACATGCAAGGAAAAATTTAAATGCTTTATACTTTTAGTTAAAATAGCTAGCTTATTGTTAACTTTTTGCATTATCAGAAAATTTAAAGAGCTAGGAAATTATTTCTAATTTGTCTTTATAATGTTTACTAAAGTGATGTTAGTCACTGACTTGTTTAATGGATTGCAATTCATGTACAAGACGGACTACTGAATGTTATTTCTGTTTACCTATGTTTGCTGAATTTCTTTTATTAGTACTAATTTAATACAAGGGGAAGAAAAGGAAGGGAAATCTCTGTTTTTGGTCAAGGGAGGAGAGGCTTAAGTGTATTCTAACTGCCCCAAGAATTCTCTAATATGCTCTAAATACTATTCGATTAATACTTACCTAAGGTAAGTCTTGATTACCATATAGGTACCTTCACATTCATTCTAGACCTGATATAATTACCCATTCTACTCAGAGTTAGGGTATCACTGATAAGCCATGTCTTTTCATAAGTGCAAGTTGAAGTTGGTGAGCTGAAGAATGGGAAAGTAAACGAAGACAGTACACGTACAGTAAATTCATATTTCATTGGTAATCACTCATTGTCTCCTGCAGAGTCCTTTTAGTCAAATTATTTTAGTAATAATCTATTTGTTGTTGGCTTATTTAGTGTATGCTCCTATGTTGCATTTAATTTATTGAAAATGAGATATCTGACATGTTTGGGATCTCTTAAGGGTAACTAAATATTGGATATTTTCTAAGTCAACATAATAATTGCTTACACTACTAACATTCCATCCTGATTTATAAAATACCATAGAACAGTAATAGAATAATATAGAATTTCATATCTCTTTTAAGAAAATTCTCCATATAATAATTTAACATATGGAGCTCAGTTGATATTGTTGGTTAAAGGTATGAGTGATAATCCAATAGATCTATGTTTATCTATTGGATTAGGAATGACTTTCATTCCATGTTTAATAGGACATTCATATTTACTTGTATTTGATACTTTAGAATTAATGTTTTATAGAAGTACTTTTTAAAGCCTGACCAGAATTTTACCCTACTTGTATTTAAAGAACAAAGAACATTAAATTGTACTCCCAAGTTTACACACATAAAAATAACATTCAGTGTTATCAGAGAATATGGTATAACTACTATAATCTAAATAAAAAAAAAGAAGCAAAAGGTTTCTTCCAACAATAACGTGAAATGGATTTAACATTCTTATCATTAAATACTAATGGCTTCAATAATGCAAATAAAAGATCAAACTTACTGAAATATTTAAATCTAAATAAGGCACAAGTAGTATTTCTCCAGGAAATGCATTTTAAGACTAATGATAGCTTTATTTGGAACCCTAAGGACTATACAGTCTTAGCTCAATCCTCCTATAGAACAAAGACAAAAGGAGTATCAATTCTCTGGAAGAAAAACATAATCACTCCAAAAGTTATTTATAAATATGAAGACAAAGAAGGTCTACTAGCATTTGTTATAATTAAATTTAATAACAGAATATGGACCTTAGCTAATCTATATTGGTTCCTAGGAATTGGAGCAGGAATGGTTAAAAAACACCTACATTTTATTTCCAACAATTATAAAGGAAATCTTGTACTGGGAAGAGACTTTAATTGTACTTTAGAAGCTTCTGAAACCACCAAGAAGTCTTTTCGCATAGCAACTATTTCAAAATCCTTAAAAAGATGGATTGATTCATTTCATTTAATAGACATTTTTAAAGTAAAAGATGATACATCCTTATTATTTTCCCATAAAGACCATAGATTTGGAACACAAACCAGAATAGACAAATTATTCGTAGTTCAAGATTTACAAACAAAAATCCTCAACTTCTCAGTAGTTCCATGCCCCTTCTCAGATCATGACTCTCTGATAATGAAGCTCCAAATAGAGTTTAAACCTTTAATTTTCTCAACTAGAATTCCATCATATATCACGAAAATTGAAGAATTCAGACCCTGGATCTTGTCAGAACTACAATTATTTCTTGAAATTAATAATACAACAGAAATCAGTAGAGTCATGGTTTGGGACTTATTAAAAGCATATTTATTTGGTAAGACCCTTAGCTGGTACAAAAACAAGGTTAGAGTGTAGAAAACTGAATCATTAGACTTGCAAACCAGAGTCTTGACAGCAAAATCTAAAAAAAAATCAGAATTGTCCAGAAGTAAAAAAAGAAAGAGAGGAATTAAATAAAAAAAATAATGAAATTCGAGCACACAAAACTTGTCTAGCCTTGGAAAAATTAAAAATGAACTCATTAGCCACCTCCCCCAGATATCTACATATCTTATCTACAAGAATTAAAATGCAATCCAAAGCAAATAACATTAGTAGTATATATCATGAAAAGAAAGGGAAAAAAGTATCAGATATAGGAGACATCCTTGAAGCATTTTGGTTCCATTATATGGAACACTTCAAAAAAGAAGATTTAGATACCAACCAAATAAACTTAGATACAAACCTTATCAATATAAAAAAAATTCTGAAAACTTAAAACTAGACCTACAAAAACCTATATCCTACAAAGAAATTGTTGACAAGATAAAAGAAAGTAAATCTAACAAAGCTCCAGGGATAGATGGTATAATTACGGACATTTACAAACTCTTCTCTTCAACAGTAATCTCCCTTTTTCATAAAACTTTGCTAGAAGTCCAGTCAGAAGCAAAAATACCACCCTCATGGAAATATTCTCTCATAACACCAATTTTAAAAGATAATAAACCATCAGACCTTGCACCTCATACAGACCTATATTATTACTGAATAATGATTACAAAATATTCATGTCAATACTAGCTGACAGAATGAAAATCCCACTTTCAAAGGCAATAATGATCAAACTGGATTTTTATATAACAGGCACACACACATGATAATATTAAAAGGATACTTACTCTTATAGATTATGTGAATAAAGATGATAGAGAAACACTTGTAATCGGATTAGACATAGAAAAAGCCTTTGATTCCCTCAACTGGGAATATTTATTTAAAACTTTAACATTATTTGAATGTCCTCCTCCCTTCATCTTATTACTAAAAAACATATATATTAATAACTTAGCCTACATTAAATTAGGTCCTTTCACCTCAGAATCTATCCATGTAATGAAAGGTACTAAATAAGGATGCCCCCTTTCTCCTATTTTATTTGCTTTGGCTATAGAAATACTTGTAGAAATAATACGCAATAATCCAAGAATAAAAGGAAAAGAAGTCTATGACCAGTACGTATCTAAAATAATGCTTTTTGTTGATGCTATTTTATTAACCCTATCAAACTCCAGAGAGTCATTATGAGAGCTAGAAGAAGTAATGGAGAAATTTTATAAGATTTCAGGTCTACACTTTAATAGATCAAAATCAAAATTTCTATTTTTAAATAAGAAAAAAGAACTACAAGTTACAGATAAATCCATCATAGAAAAACTAGAACTTACTCTAAATTATTTAGGAATAGTGTTATGCAAAAATATGAATGAAACAATATTAATAAATTGTAAAAACATTATTGAAACAATAAAATATATGTAGAAAAGTGGAACAAAATTCTATTAACTTTTGAAGACAGATTGCAATTAATAAAAATGGTCTTATTGCCAAAAATACTATATGTAGCATTAGCAATACAGTTAATTCCTGAAAGATGCATTCTTAAAGAAATAAACTCATGTTTAATTACATTTTTATGGTATCCCAAAAAGAATAGAGTAGTTCTAACTCATCACATTAGACCCTGGAAACAAGGAGGATTGAACTTCCCAGAAATAGAAACATATATAAAAACATCTATGCTTAAAACTGCAATAGATTGGATAAACCCAAATTATTTTGCCAACTGGAAAGAATTAACAACGGCTATATTAACAAATTAATTTAATCTGTTAAACAAAATTTTAATAGTAGACAAATCAAACAAACCCTGGTACATACTATGCATAAGTATACAATATAGTATAACAATTACATCAATTCCTTTAGGAAACTTGCCAATGCAAACATAGATCTAAAACTTTGGTTTGACCGTTTAACCCCATTTACCATCACTAAGAACTTTCCTCACAAAATATATAGCAAAACAATAACGTCCTGGAAACAAAATGGATTCTTATGCTGGTTTCAATGTGTAAATAAATTAAATGTTTTAGATATACATATGATAAAAACTGCTTACAATATTCCAACACAGGACTGGTTAACCTTACAAAGCATTCTAATGTACATTCAAGATTTATGGAGATTAATTAATAATTCCTCATTTAAAGATATTCCAAATCTAATAAGTTTTCTGTATGAATTTATATATAATAGTTGTGAAAAGAAAAATTACATTTCAAATCTATATAAAGAGTTAATAACATATAAAACAATTCCCAAACCATCATACTAGCAGTTCTTAACAAAAGGTCAGTCATTGCAGTTAACAGAAGAAATTAAAACTAACATCTTACTATCAGTTAATTACATCTCTAACATACATGGAAAATATTTAACTAGAAATACTTACACAGAGCATTTTTAACACCAGATAAAATTAAAAAGATCAGTACTACTACAAATGGTTTTTGTTGGAGGTGTGAAAAGTCAAAGCAGACTGGATTCATATTTTTTATGAATGTAATAAAATTAAATCATATTGGAATGGAATCAATCATTTTTTTACAAGCTTTATTTAATGAATCCTTTACCTTAACTAAAGTATTGATTATACTAAATGTCAATGAATGTCCCTACCTGAATAAGACAAATATGTATTTGTTATGGACAACACTTGCTATATCTAGGAAATGCGTAACCAGAAGGTGGAATTCAAATACACCCCCGACCTTGGAAGACTTCTACACTTTACTGAAGACAACTGCATTGATGGACATAAAAATCAAAGAACTACGAATCTATCCCAGGCCATTGGTAAATAATCCTTGGAAGAAAGTTATATCTTTGTTGGACACTCTGCAATATTCAATATTGTATCTCTGATAACTGATCTGTTAATTCTATATTTAATAACATACAGTGTATATAACTGAAAGGCAGGCTATTGTAACTATTGTATATAGTTGTTTAAAATGTTATTTAAAATATTATGTAAATGTTATTTTAATTGAAAATAAAAAAAATATTTGAGGACAAATGCTTATATTGTCACAGAAATGGTTATTGGCTTGTTTGAAATGTTGTTTCCGTTCAAATGAACAAGACCAAAATACTTTCCTGGTGGCATCTCCATCATCATAAAGGTAAATGGAGCTCTTATTTTTCCCTATTGGCCTGGGATGAAATAGTAGCAGGTGCTAGAGAACTCAGCTTGGAGGGATAGGAGGTGGCACCTAAGGTCAGCTGACCAATCTCAAGAGGGGCTAGGGCTGGTTAAATTCAGCCATAGTATTATCACCTGAGGAAGGCCCAGTACTGTAATGCAGTGCACATGGTGGGGATTAGCTGCAGTGCACATGATGGAGATTAGCCTGGAAAAGGAGTGCACGTATTGTAGCTGAGCATCATCAGTGTGGAGGAATGTGCACTCATAAGCAGCGTGATATTGTCAGCAGTATACTCTGTTAGTTATAGTTGACATGTGGAAGGCTGTTAGGCATGAAATACTTATAACTTCCCACAGGATGATGGATGCTATCTCTGACTTCTATTGTCCCTCCTCCTTCCTTGTGATAGAAGAAAGCTGCAGTAAGTGGGCCAGTTACAGACACAGTTTGAAGGTCATGGGGAAAAGGATCCAGAAAGAATGAGAAAAATGTTCTCTCATTATTTGTTCTACTTCAAAGAAGACAAAAATAATTGTGCATCAGTTGTAATTTATTTTGCCTGCCGTTTGTTCCTTTCCCCATGGTTGTGCAACATTGGAGTTAATCTGTATTTATTAGAAATAGTCAACAGCAGAAGCAGAAAAGTCTGACTTAGTTCCACCAAGAACTCAATCACAAGTGCTTTTGCAAGAGAGAGTAAGCCCCCTGTACTCCACACCATTGTATCTCTAAGTATAAAACCTATGAGATCTCTCATCCTTTCTTGCAAGTAGAAAATGTCTTTACTCACAGAATTCTGCAGTGTCAGATTAGTACTTCTGATATGTGCAACTAAAATGGATTTCTGGCTAGCTATTCTCATTCCAGTCAAAGTTGGGTCAGGTAGAGGTCTGTACCCAAGTTTAAATATTTAAGTATGTAAGGAGGTGTGGTGGTCAATGTCTTCCACATGGAGGGGTGCAGTAGCCCCCCCCCAAAAAAAACACCATTATACTGTTGTAGGCAAGGTGTTTTATAGATCTGTACTATTGATTGGTTCTGGTCAACTAGCTAGGGATTCAGTTGGTCTGGACTTGATTCTTCATAAGTTAAGCAAACAGTACACATACTGCTGTTAAAATAATTGTGTTTTTTAATTATCACTGTCATTCCAGTAAGATTATAGAGAGCTGCATCTGTGAGGACTCACACAGGAACTTATAAAGTATTTTCTCGCCTTCTGCTACATTAAAAGACTCCAGAAAGTTCATTTTTGCATTTTTATATTGTGCTTAAAATCATGTTGGTATTGCTGCTGTTTTCATCCTGTTTTACCTGTTTTGTTTCAGTTAATTTCTGTTTAAAACTATTCTGGGTAAGAACTTGTTCTCGCATGCTGTGGGTGCTATCTTGGAGAGAACAGTGTTTACACAAATAAGACCAGATTATTTGCCAGTCTTTCTAGGTAGCTGAACACTACTGGCTTGAATTTATAGCTGTTTCCCATTTGTTCTCTTTTTACTTGATTTATATTGTGATCAGGTTCACTTTCTCAGTGTCTTTCCGGTAAGACTACACATAGCTGTGCCCATATGCAGTAACTGAACAATTTATACAGTGCTTTTTCTATACTTTTTCATCAAAATTTTCAGAAAAGTTCACTTCTGTATTTTTATATTGCACATACTGTTGTTCTGCTATTTCTGCTGCTTTCATACTGTGTGTTACCTGTTTTAGTTCACTTAGTTACTTTTTAACATTTTATCTTGCTAACAGCCTGTTTTGGCCTGGTATGGGGGCCATTTTGGAGATTCCAGTGTTTATTATAATGACAGAAGCTTAAGTGCTGCTATTTCCATGTAGCTGAGCACTATTGACTTCTCTTGCTTTTTTTGCTTGTTTTATAGTGTACTCAGCTGTGCAGAGCACACCAAGCCACAGCTGTAGCTGAAGAGTAGATCATATGTTGTGTACGTCAGATTTTTCTACAAGTTTAGCAATGAAATAACATTTTTCCTTCATTTTGCAGGTGTAAGCCCCTGACATGATCTTGTCCAAACCTTATTGTGTTGATTTTGCAAATCTGCAACCAGCTGTGCTACTTTGCCCATGGTGCCCCTGACATGATCTTGTCCAAACCTTATTGTGTTGATTTTGCAAATCTGCAACCAGCTGTGCTACTTTGCCCATGGTGCTCACAATAGTCACTGAGACTTGGTTACTGCCCTCCCTTAACACTCTTCAATACCTCCCTTTTCCTCTTCATGATTCTATCATGCACCGGCAGCAACAGCAATCTAGCTCCCCTTCTACTGCCAGCCTTCTAATACTTGGTGTGCTAAGGCAGTGTAACACCTGCCTCTTGCTCACTGAAATGAACTCTTGCTTAAACTAGTCAAGTCTGTGAGAGGTGTAAATAATTAGCAAATTTAGAAGCATCTCTCTGTCCTAGCTCAAGGCATGTAATGAGCATTATGCTGTACCATAGCCTAATTAAATACAACATGATCATCCTCATACTGACAGCATAAAGCTGTCATACTCTGATGCCATTAAAGCATCACTACTCAAGCCTCCTAGAAGCACCCCAAATACACCTAGTGCATGCACCCCCATCAATATGTCTACAGAAACATACCATCCCCATGTGTAGCATGCAAAGGGCGGTGTCTGGAAACCTTTTAGTGATGAGTGACTCTATTGGTAGATGCACAGACTCCATGCTCACCAGGCTGCACAATGAAAGGGTTACATTGTACTGCTTCTTCAGAGCAAGTTTTACAGACATGTTAAAGGCTGTTAAAACCCTCACCACCAGCAAGTATAACTATGGCACAATAGTAGTTCATATGGGAGCAAATGATCTGGCACAACCCCCCCCCCACCCCGAGGGACATGCAGAGGAACATGCTGTAGCTTGTATACAGACTTCAGTCAAGGCTAAGACTTTGGTTCTGAGTGGTATCATCCCTTCACTGAGAATGATGCCTAAATTTGTGGAAAAGATAATCATATTCAGCAACAGGATAAGTAGCTGTCATTCCAGGGGATCCAGTTTGTGTCTGTGGGACAACATGTTCAACAATTCAACTTGCTTTGCAAAGGATGGTCTATACCTCTTCTTCAAGGGTTTCCACACACTGTCCAAAGCCTTTGTTTCCCCCATTTTGCCTTTTATAGGCAGGGTTCATCTAATGGACGCCCCACTCTAACAACTAAATTGAATTACAAACAGGAAATCATTCTTCTCAATGTCAGGAGTCTTAAGAATAAACTGCCTGATTTAGAAACACTTCTGCATCAAGAATGTGCTTATATTTGTGTTGTTTCTGAGACACAGTTCAAATGTAAAGAGGGTACCCCATCTGTGTCTTGGTTATGTGCCTACTATGCATTTAAACCCACTGGTAAATGTGACAGAGTCTTTGTCTTTGTCACTGATAGTATCCCTTCAGTGATGATATCCAGAGATTCCCCAGTGAGCTCATAGAAGTCTATTATCTCACTTTAGGGAAGTCATGCCTCCAACTTATAGTTTGGCATTAATACCCAGCCACAGGCCCACATCATCATGAAAACATTTTGACATTCCTCGAAAATATCCTTATAAGTAATGGTTCATCATTCCATGATGACTTTTACTTTCTGTTCTTAGTTACCTACACTACCAATGTAGGGTATGGCCAATGCTTCTTGGATTGGGAGAACATGAAGTCTATGGATCAACTTGCCCTCAAGTGCCACCAGAGGTGGAAACATTCTTGACTTGGTTCTCACAAACATAGATATAGTCTGTTTACTCTATGCCAGATCACCTTCCAGTTATCTTTACCCTCAAAACATCCACTCCTCTGGTAACCACCACCACCTGCTTTAGAGACTTCAAAAAAAGCCAATCATCTACAATTATATCTATAACCAAAAATAGCAGTAAATTTACAAACAAACCATGCTAGTGGTCAGTCAGTATAAACAAGCTGTATAATAGAAGGAAGAAACTGCTCAAATTACCATGTAAATTTAGAACCTCATTGTACTATGAAGCTGAAGGCAACCATAAAGACCAGCAGGACATCCCATGAACTCAGGCTAGCTGTTGTGGAAAGGAATTACTACAAGTCCTTTTTCAGATATGTTAGAAAATTAAGAAATAATGCCCAACACTGCTCCACTGATTTCTTTCCATAATGGTACCTCCCACTCCAACCCCAAAAAAAATTAGTAATATACTAGCAAACAAGTCTGTGTTTGCAGCCATCTTCTGCCCTGAAACTATCATTCCAACTCCAGTCATGCTGGATTATTTCTCACCCTGCCATCACCAAGGAACATCTCCTTAAAGTACTACTCTTAATGACTGAAAACACTTCTTTAATGAGTCCTGACAATATACTGGTCTGCCTAATCAACAGGCTCAAACATGCACTCACTTATCCCCTCCCTAATCTGTGTTACCCTAAGCCTATCTGCAGGCTTTTTCACATTTCCTGGTACACTGTGGTAGTGATGTCCCTCTACAACAGTAGACCCTCCCAGGGAACTGCAGACCCATCAGCCTTATGAATCTTACCTGTAAAGCCACAGAGCACATCATTACTGATCTCATCAATCAAGACATCCATCTCAACCCACTGCAATTTGCCTTTTTAAGGGGTAGGGTATGTCTGCTAAATCAGCCAAGTTTCTTTGAAAAGGTTTCACATGAAGTGGACTATGGACACACCTTCTATCTACTTATCTTGATTTGGCCAAGACATTTGACATCATATCACATGATGGAATCATAAATAAGCGTATGGCTTTAAGTACTGATCCTTTTGTGGTAAAATGGATAGCAAACTGGCTCAAGGACAGAATGCATATTGCCAGAGGTGATGCCTCCTCATTCAGAGAGAAGGTGACCTGTGGCGACCCCCATGGATTTGTTCCTGTCCCCCCGCTTATTTGGCCTTTATTTTCCTTCAAACCATACCCCTAACTGTCCAGATTTTTTGCAGAATGTTCAGATTTTTGCCTCATATTTTTTGGTATGTTCCTCATAAAATTTGTGGTTTTCTGGCAAATCACTGAGGATTGAAATCACATAGTCATGACATAATCTGAGTTTCAGATATCATACCCTTCAGAAAATGAATGCTAATTATAAATCCTGTTATTCTAGCAAAGTTTTAAGTTTATAAGAGCAATATTTAAAATCTGTCCACATTTATGGGCCTTTGTCCCCTCGTTATTTTAAGTTTTGTCCAGATTTCTTGCTCTAAGAGGTTGAGAGGTATGCTTCAAGCTCTTCAAAATGGATTAACTATCATAAGTCAGCACCAGGGACATTAAAAAGAGCTTAAATGAAATGCCAGGAAATGCAATATCACTCATTTCAGAAAATTGCAAATTGCTTCAAGTTCCTGCATCAATAACATCCTACTATCAAGTGAGTTAGTGATTAGGGACCTGGGCACCACATGTAGTTAGGAAATACCTCTATATTTCACAACTAATTGCCAAAGCACTTCTGAAACCAAGGATGTCATTGTTCCCTTATACTCTGACCTAGTCAGACCCTTTATTGAATATAGTGCACCCTTTCATATATATCTTGCTAGACATATCTAAAACTTGAAAAAAATGTAACTGTTCAATAACAAAAATGATCCTGGCCTCAAAAATCATAGCTACCAGGAGATACTGGAATCCTTCCCTGTACTAAGTGTCATAGGACAAGGGGGTTCTGTGTCTCACTTACTGTACTCTTGGTGATCTTGCTATACTTGACCTCTCTTTTCCTCGAAAACTCATAAATTGCAGCCAACACTAGAACAAGAGATCTCAATCTGTATAAGGAAATAAAAATAGATTTGGGGATAACTTCATCACCCAGCACCTCCCTCTGTTCTGGCTCCCCCTACAGGTCAAGAAATGCAGTTCCCTGTTGTCTTCAAACAGAATGGGTACATTTAAATTTACTTTGGGGTTTACAGGCCTTCCCCTCCTTGTAAGGGGTAATGCGGTCTGAGGGTGGTTATTGGTAAGGCACTCATAACTTCTAGTCAAATTGTCTTGTACATATAATCTTATGTTTCTATCATGTATCTCCAGTTTCTGGGACTTTATCACATAACACTAATAAGAACTTGATTATGATACTGCAAGAACAAGATGTCTAAATAAACTGTTAAAGAGGAAATGTTCCAGTTGTCCCTCAAATTCACAATTGGGAATACCAGCAGAAACTGTTGCTCAATTTTTTGTTATTAATGCCAGAGAACCATCAAAGAAAAAGTGGTTTATTTTATTAATTGCTTTTGGAGCATAAGCATATAGTTTTGTGAGAAATGTACCCAATCCAGAGAGTTAAAAAGGCAAATAAACATTTGAAGTGAAGGTTAACTTGGTAACAAGGTATTTTAATCCAAAAACGAACATTGTTCTACAATGTTTCCAGGTTTAATTCAGGCAATGCTCTGCTACTGGTGAAGCTACAGAACTAAGAAATTTAAATGAGTGATATAATGATGTAAAAATGTTTTAAGATAGACTGGGCAGCACAGTGAACAGCTGGTAGCACTGCTGCTCCCCCCAGATTGTTTTTGAAACAAAAATTCCTGTCTCCTGATTCTAGTAAATTTCTATGAAAATGCTACAGAGGCTGCAGACACTGTTCACTCTGTACATTTTGCTTATCTTGACCTGCCCAATGCTTTTGAAATTATCCCACATGTTGCTATTACTGAAAAATTATGTAAACCCCTATGTTGCCCACTGGATTGCATATTGGTTATCCAACAGAATCCAGGCTTTGAGAGCTGCTGGCATCCTCTTTGAAGATAAAACTATAACTAGTAGGATACCACCAGGAAAAGCGCTGGGCACTCTCCTGTTTGCATTCATTTTGCTGGCTTCTGGCAGTATCCCAGAAGTGTGGTTGACCAAGTTTGATGCTGGTCACTGTTATCTGCTCATCCACTGCTACTAAACTACGTCATCAAAGGTTGAGATGTGCACATACCTGGTATACTAAAACAATCTCAGGTAAAGTACAGTAACATTTATGAAAAAAGCTGCTCCCTGTTTGTATGTTGTAAGTGTTACTCCTCTTCAGATAGATACGTTCGTAAGAGACCTGTATACATAATTGACCAACTGTCTCTCCCGTCTATCTCTTATTTCGATCCTCATGTTTCCACTATAGTCAAGAAATCCTTCTATCTGTCCCAGTTAATTTCCAGTGGGATGTCTTCAAGAGTCAAAAAAGTAATTCCTTCCCCTTCTCAGACCCAGAATTGAATTAAGTGCCCCCGCCCCATTTGGTATGCACAAAGACAAACATATCACTCAACTGGAAAGGCCCTGATGATTTTTATCTAAGAAATTTAAAGGTCTTAAATCCTCCAACTATCCTGATAAATTGTCACAACTGTTCCTATACTCAGTAGCCTGCTGGTTGCTTCAAGGTGATCTATCTATCACTTTTTCAGCCATGAAAGACCTAATCTGTTTGACTTCCAATTTCTTTGCATTTGGAAGTCTAACAGATTAGGTCATTTACACCTGTATTAATGTATTCCCAGCATGGGGGAAAGTACCGCTTTGTCTGCTTTTAAGGCTGGTGTTTGTGATTGTATGGATATAAGTAAATTAACATAAGGGTTACCATTTATGGCACTACTCGATTTGGGAAGTGAACTCTAGTAAGGTCTCTTAAAGTGCATCAAAAACATCTAAATGTGTCTGCCTAAAGGAATATATGACTTGGCATCTTATGGTCCCTGTGGTCACTTACCTTGTATTGCTCCTATGTTCCTATTTCCATATGGTGTTGGTTCAGCACTTTCACATAAAATTCCAGAGGGGTAAAGCAAACCTAATAATTTTGTGCCGACAACATTGACATCTGGAAAATATCCACCACTGTACTTGTAGTGAGTTTTGGAGTAAGAAATTTTTGAAGTTTCATTGCTGCAAATAGATTGCAAGCTCAACTCATTTTGTTGTTAATGAAAGCTATATAATAAAAGCTGTCTCCACAATATTCTAAAATAGTCTATACTCTTGAGAGCACATTAATTATAGAATCATGGAATATACAAGGCAACTGGTCCCACTGATGATTTTTGCCCTGCCAGTGCCCACCCTTAGACCTTACCTCCTTTTTCAAGCAGCAGCTGGCCGGTCATACTAGAGGGTATATGTTGATATCCATCCAGCTGATTGACTCCATTTGAAGGAAGAAAGTGCGTCACATTGCTTCATTTTAAGTAGAAGTTTGTCCCAGAGAAGGTGTAAGCATTTAATAACAAATCTGTCTCTTCACTGAGTTTTGTTTATTTGCTGAAGCAAGTTTAACTCCCTGGTTCTGCTGTCAGTGGGACTGTTTGTTATGTGAAGATATAATATATATTGGACTACTATAGGTTCATAGGAGAATACCAGGCTAATGGGTTAAGGGCCCTTACAAGCCTAGCCAATATAACCCAATTCCACTCAATATATGGCCTCTAGGGGCAAGAGGATGGCATAGATTTATGCCTGTGCATCAAGTATCTTACAGGTTGCCATTTAGATCCTTAATGGCCTGAAAGTCTAGGTACAAATCCTCCCTAAGGAGGCTATAGGACACTGAAAAAAAAGGCAGTGCTTCCAGCCCCTTCTGGTACTTCTTGTCTTTTAAGCCTCTGTTCTCTTTTGTTTGAAACGTCTGGGGCCTTTCCAGTTGCTTAATGTGCCTAGTAAGATACATCCCAAAAGAGGCACTGTATTCAATAATAGGTTTGATCAATGCAGACTATAGATTCGTAAGAACTTCCTGGGATCTAGATGAAATGCCTTTTGCAATTTTCTTTTGCAAAAATATTTCCTAACCACTGTTGCAACATGATGATCAAAAACATGGGAATTATCTATTCATGTTCCTTATCACGCTTTCATTTTGAAGTGGGATGTAGTTAGCACTATAAGATGGGTGACAGGATTGTTTAACAAATGTGACAATATTGCACTTTTATCATTTCATTGTAACCGATTTTTTTTTCAACACTAGCTGTTGACATGTTAGAGTTCCAGTTAGAGATTCACTGTATCAGATGGGACTTGCAGATAACACCAAGTCTGTGGTCATCTTCAGACTTGGATTTTATCCCTTAACTAATTTTCTCTCCACATAACTACATATGGGTCAGTTTGGTGCTCATTCAGCTTGTTTATCATGTTGACGTGTGATATGGTTTCAAAAGCCTTAGCCAGGTTAAGGTAAGTTGTATGAATGGAATTTCCACTGTCCATGGCTTGAGTAACTCTCTCAAAGAAGTTGACCAGATTCATTAGACACTTAACAAAGCCAGACTGGTAAGGTCAGGCCTTAAAGATGTTTAATATCTTAGTTAATTAGGTAATTTATGATATGTCTCATGGCTTTGTAGGTAAGACTGGGTCTGTGGTTTCCGGGGTCAGTAGTGAGTGCACCATTGTGAAGTGGCATCAGAACAGCTGTGTGCCATACTTCAAAGACCAAACCAGTAGCTAGCCTCAGATTGAATAGCTGTAGGAGAGGGTTCCACTAGGACATGTTGTGTACTGTTTATTAGGGAACCAAGTATATTATCAGTCACACAGAGGGGTCCCCAGTGTGAGTGAATGTGCATCGGGTTCATCTCTGTGCCCACTGCTGTTCATGCTGTTGATGGAGTATATTAGCAAACAAAGTTGCTGTATGCAGAAAATGTGGCATTACAGGCAAAATCTGAGCAAGTTCAGCAAAGGATATAGGAATGGGATGCAAAACTAAAGGCACATATGATGAAACCGAGTACTGATAAGAACATTGTAATGGTAGCAAATGGGAGAAATCAGAAAAAGCTGAGAACTGAGAGAGAAGGGGAAATAGTGGAATAGGTTAACAACTTCAAATACCTTGGAGGGAAGTAAGAATGAGGAGGTAAAAGCTAGAATCAGAGGGGCTGCAGTCAAACGGCACAGAGTTTGAGGACTAGTGTATATCAGAGGAATGCCAAAGAAACTGAAAAGTAAGGTGTACGAAACAGTGGTGTGAGCAGTATTACTGTGTGGTACAGAAGGCAGAATGAGGAGGTGAAAGTTAGAATCAGAGGGGCTGCAGTCAAACGGCACAGAGTTTGAGGACTAGTGTATATCAGAGGAATGCCAAAGAAACTGAAAAGTAAGGTGTACGAAACAGTGGTGTGAGCAGTGTTACTGTGTGGTACAGAAGGCAGAAAAGGCAGAGCTGTTGAAAAAGCAAGAGGTGATGGAGATGAAGTGCCTGAAATGTGTGGCAGGATGCACACTGTGGGACAGACAGAGGAATGAGGACATCAGAGCAGCAGTCAAAATAGCTCCAATTGCAGAGGAGGTCAAGGAGAACAGATTACAGTGGTTTGGGCACGTGCAGAAAAGCAGAAAACAATTTGGTGAAGAAGACAAGGGGAATCGTGGGTGTCCAGGAATGAGGTGGATGGATTGTGTGACAGAAGACCTGTGACAGTCAGGCATGAGTGTCAAAGAAGGTAGGAGAGTGGCATTAAGTAGAGAGAATGAGATTGTGACAGTTGACAAGGCACTCTGACCCCATGTAGAAAATGGGAAAAAGGGGGTTGGTGATGATAATGGTGATATATTTGGAAATATATACACACAGTCACACACACACACACACACACACACACACACACACCACAATATCTGGAGGAAAAGTTGGTAATGCCTACATCTATTAAATAGACGCATTGTGCTAGATAGGGGAGTGAATGCTGCTTGGTAAGTTTAAAACTCTGAATTCATGTACCAACATGATGCAAAACTGAGACTAGTGAGTCATTTAGCTCAGCAACTATGTTTTAAGTCTGAAATCAATGAAGCATGCTGTTTTTGCACCATTATTTGCTATAAACACCTTTGAGTGCTGCAAACATAACCTGAATAAGAGATTATCTATCAGAATGAATCAAAACCAGACATACAACTAATTTTATGAATGGACAACATAAGCAAAATTTCCATTCACGTTTTCCTTGTTGTGAAATATGACTCCTGCTGGGAGGGTTAGCTGTTCTGCTCTTTCAACAAATTTGAGGTGTCAAACATGATCTGAACAGGCTATGGAACAATTTTCAGACCCTGTCACTTAGCAGACACAACTGAAGTTGTTGTAGAAACAGAGATAAGGCTTCCCCTTTGTCCTGGTGTCCTTGGTGCTCTCAACAGTTTCTTGCCATCACCTGTATAAATATCAGTGTGTGCCACTGGTGTGTGTAATGAGTCCGTTTTCTCCAGCTGCTTCAGTTCCAAGGGAGTTTCCAGTTTGACAGGTGTACTGTGATATCTTATCACATAAATACTGCATGATAACAGGTGATCATTTGTATAAAGCTACTGGGGATATAAATGTTTTCTATATTGCTGCAGCTGCCAGGGAACACGAGAGTTTAATAATTACAAACAAACTGGAGGTTCTTATAATAGTCAAGGAATTGGGGTAATGGCAGAAAAACAATGGTGAATATATACATATGCAGTGACTTCAGGAAAATACTTGCATGTTCATTAAAACACACACACACACACACACACACACACACACACACACGCACACAGAGTAAGTACATAGTGTGGCTAGATTTGTTTGTGATTTCAGGTGAATGACTTAAAAGCTAGCCTAAGGACTGGGCGGTTTGACAACACCAAGTTCTGTTTCAGCAGTTACATTAGCAATTCTATTATACGAATGATTTGTAGATGCCCTACATGCTACTTTTTTGTACCTTGTGCAGAATATTACTTTCCTCCACTTTTTTTTCCAATTAAGCTTATTATATAAATAAAGATAGCTGAATATAATGATCATAAAGTAAATCTGGCCAGCATTATGTTCTTCTTATTCGGGCTGTTCTTCTCTTAATCATGTGGTTAGATCAGTTTCATTTAGATTGCCTTAATATACTAACAGTTCAACAGAGAACATAGAATAGGCAAAAATACTCTAGTTTTTTCAGTTTCTAAGCCTGTAAAGTATCACTAATTTCAAAGTGTGTTCTTACAAATATTGCTATCACTTTCATTCTGAAGCAGACCTTTTTCAGGCAAGGTGTACCTACTGATAAAGAGTAGACAGATTCAGTAACAGCACAATGCAACAAGCAAAATTTCATGAGTGGTGGCATTCAGGCTGAAGGTAATTCACAGGCACATGATGTATCACACTCATGCAAGGCTGCGAAGTACTGCAGTTAACACTGCATGCAGTAATAAGCATATAATAATATGAAAGTGAGTGTGATTATTCTACTGATGGTAATGGTGAATGCAAATGAAGGTAAACAATATGGCAGAGCAATTCAGAAATGTATAAACATTGAGGAATGAGTAGTGACTGCCAGTGTAGCTGTACACTATGTAATGTTAGGGGTAGCAGCAGGTTTAATACGAATGTACGTGTACAAGGCCATCTTCCCAGCCAGTAGCCATGGCGGTGCTCATCTTTGTTTGATTTGCAGCAGAAAGATCTGACCGGGTGTAGCATTTCAGCTTCTCAATGACACAGAAATAGTGGACTGTTACAGTGTACATAGAGACACCATGCAGGAGTTTGTACAGATGTGTTGCACTCATAGGATACATAGAACAACCATTTATGTGGACACCAAGGTGTGTACAGCATTGATAATCCTGGCTACAAAGATCTTCTTGTGACGAACAAGGGACACTGTGGCTGCATCCTTGGCATCAGCCACAAAGGTACTACACCCAGATTATCAATGCATGTTCCAGGATGTGGAGGAGCATATGTAGTTCCCACACACCACATTGGAGTAAAATAATGTAACATGGCCATTTTATGAATGTAGTTCCCACATACCACAAAGGATCAAAATAATGCAATGTGGCTATTTTATGACCCTGCCAATTTCCATAAGGTACTGGGAGTCACACACAGTACCCACTTACAGTCAAAGCCCCACCTAGTACACAGGAAAATGGTATATTATCCATAAAGGATTCTACTCCTTCAACCACTAGGTCATCTGCAATGCACAGGGCATAATGTACACTCTGACAGTGCATCTCCCAGCCATAACAGCAGTTCCCACATCTTACACTAGTCTGATATTTGTGCAGGGTGATTTCCCCAGGGATGTGTTGTTTGTGATGCTGGATATGCCTTGGATTCTGGAGCCTGGAACTAATGACAGCATGAAGAAAGAAAACACTGACTACAGCAGAGGATGCATACAACACTTCTGTGTTACAAACCTGAAATATCGTTGTACATCTGATAAAGCCTACTTCCCCTGTTTAGATGCCTCTGGGGGCATACTGCAGTGACATCCAGAGGCAGGTAGAAAAATATTTGCTGTGTGTTCAGTACTATACAACATGTTGGTATGCAAGCAAATGCAGCAGGGCAGTGCCATAATGGGAAAGGCCGTACCAGAGTCAGCAGCAGAAGAGGTGCCTTGTGGGGAGTTTGAGGAGAAGCGAGCTACATGAAATGACCCTGGAAGATGGGGGTGAGAACTATAAGCAGGAACACTGGCTAACAGACCATGTCTGGTTTGTAAATATGGGTAGGATTAGATATAATAAACAGTAGCAATTATACTGCAAAACTAATCTCAGGTTATGCAGTTCCTTACATGGACTCTCCATACTGTGTATCAGACACAGGCTACCCTAGTAACAGACTACCATGGGTAGGTCAAATTGGTCATCATATGCACAGGTGAGGAGGGCCATAGTGACAGCTGTCACCAATGGGCATTATAGGGGACTACTGATGTAGGTGGGTCACTGCGTATGTCATGGCCTGGTGAATGTTGTCAGCTAGCAAGACTGTTCAGGGAGGAGGTGGTGCCTTCATTTGGTGTATTTGGGCAGAGATTGCTGACGGTGATTAGTACATGGGGTTGTGTGAGTGGACACAGGTCCTTCAGAAGTCAAAATGTATGTGTACTGACCATGCATTGTGCTGGCTGGAAATGTGGCCTCTCCAAGGAATGTCACTGGCATGATCCACAGCCACCACAGAGGATGGTGTGCTGCAGGGGTATGAACAGTGGCCATCCATGTCTGTGCCCATGGTGTACCACAGCACCCACAACACTGGTTGCAACCATGGAAGAGATGGTGCTATGAGACCTAAATCATCTCCTGACCATCTCACAGTGGGCTTCTTCACCAGAAGTGAAATATGATTAATCATGAGATTGGTGATGCCCTCAGTGTATGTGGCTGCACACAGGCACATTGATTTTACAGATTCCCCATAAAAATGAAGAAAAAATCATCACGTAGAGCATGTACCACACCAATTAGCTTTGGAATGGGTGTGGAGCATGTACAATAGCATTGCATATTTGCAGTGTGGTTGCCATGGAGACACTCAGCTTAGGTGTGGGCTAGAAACCATGGCATTTTATAATCACCAGTATGCTGGCTCCTGCATCCCCTCTACTCTTTTGAGTGCTGCCAGCAGCCATTAATGTTTGACTTGCAGAGAAAGAGGGTGCAGTCTAGGTTGCTATATCAGCCAATGACTGTACTATTGTGTTATCCTAAGACTGAGTGGTGGTTTGCACAGGGAATGGAGAAGTGTCTGTGGAAGGAGGTGTGTGATATGCCTGCCATGTTATTCATGCCACCATGGTCATGGCCGGTGTCAGCCCATGTTAGCCATCACCATCAGGCTCACACATTTCCCTAACATCAGGCATGCTGACATTCACAATGGAGGACCAAGACATCAAAGCACCTATGAAAACAGGCAAACTCCCTCAAGTATGTCAGTGCTACTTTGTGATACTCCCAGATTCCAGTTAGGCTTCAGATGTAAGGCAGGATGGCATGCAAAGGTACAGATCACATACCCTGTGCAGCTTGACTCAACAGCTGAAGACCTGATGTACTTGGAGGAACAATATGACCATACTCAGTATGGGTACAGAACAGTTCTGCCACCAAAGATGCACTCCATTACATAAATGTAAACTAATGCCCACCACCAGCATAGCCCACTGACATTCATGCTGCTCTGTGAAGTTATGCACTCGTGCCAAGTACAAGGGAGCTGTCATACAGGGGTATCCTAGCAACAGGGCATATTCATCTGGTATGAGTTCCTGGTCTTTGTATGTATGCATAACAACAATAGGTTGAGGCCTAATGCAAGTCATCTGTGAGAATGTCACTAACTCCCTATGACAGCCCAAAGTAAAGTGGTACATGTACATCTCAGTATGGCAATCCCACCCCTGGCACAGAACACATAATTGCTTATGGATACATACATACCATCTAATTACCATAAGGTTTTGAGCTCCCACAAACAAATACACAAAGCACATTCTTAAAAGGGATCCTGCACAGCTGGACATGTAATCCACCCCTGAAAAGCACCACGGGTGAGCACTGGTAAAACTCAAGTCTGCCACCTTCAAACAAAATCTCAACTGACTGATTACATTGTGAAACGCATGGTAAATCTCACTGTCACAACTTGGAGATGCAAGTTAAAAAGGAACTTCTCCACCCTTCCACCACAACTGAGGATACATATTTTGATAAACCATCACCCTCCAAACAAGCTGGATACATTGACTGTTGTCTTCAGAATTCTACTCTCTCCCTAACTCCACATTACACCAGAACATAACTCTTTGAAAGTTAATTATATTCACAAAATAAACAAGAAGATGACATGAAACCCCCACTTCCTGCCTACCTCACAAGGCCTACGTGGCCCCTCTCTCCTGCATACATACCTAAAGTATATAGCATATTAACAACTTCTCCTAGGTCCATCTTCCTCAAGTCAGCAGTCAGTTGCTAGCAACTTCTTCCCACGACTAAAAACAACAGCAGGACAACTTTTCCAACATGTGCATGTCATACCCCTTTGAATACTTACATTAGCTGCAATTGTTGCAAATGTTCAAAAGGTATCTTTTTCTCTTCAGTCCACTTCCTTTGTAAAAGTTTTGTAAATTCTACAGTGTGATGAACATTGCGATGACTGCAGCTGTATTTATTACTTTCAAGTATAACAGGGAAGTAATCATGCTAATGAGCCAATTTCAAATAAATATCTCTGAATCACACTTTTTTCACACTGTGCACTTGACCAGGACAATGCTACAAGGCTCGTACTTCATTGTATACCTGCATGAGTAGCCACAAAGGGCATTGCTTAAGCATTAGCATGTCAGTGACTCCAGCAGATGCATCGATATATTTAATATTTTTCTATGGTCCCTAGCAGTACTAAAGAGCAATAATGGAATGAGATGTGGCTCTTCAGGCTACACATAATCATGCCATCTTGACATTCAAAACGAAATACCATCTATATGGAGGCATCTTGATCTGACAAGCTATGCATGCGAATGCTGTTGCAGATCACATGATAGTAGAAACATGTGTCAGCATGAATGTCCTGCCATATTCCTTTAGTCTGTGGCCTGTGAAATAGCCATGTCTACTGAGTGTGGCAGGGCACTCAAGTGGTGCTTTAAAAAAATCTAGACTATCTCTATTCATAATGAACACTGACCACTTGGAGCACCTGCTGGAGACCTCTTATGAGGGTCACAAATATAAGGTGGAAGCCTGGAACTGCCTTTTCAGGGTAGTGACTGCTGCAACTGACACCACTACAATGACCTGAAGAGTCAAAACTTTGACCTTCTGCACCTATGAGAAGAAGAGGTCAGGGAGACTGCTCCTGAGTTTTTCAGTAAGTACAAATGACAGGTGCATTTTTGTGTAATATAATTAATAATTACCAAGGCATTGCAGTTCATATGCTTCATGTACATTTTCATGTTCTTTAATGTTTTTCATCTCCTAAGCAGATTGAAGAGAATAAGCTCCTTTTTCAAAGGCATATGGACTGTAAATAACTGTATTTGTATAACCACTTAGATGTTATAGCAACACATTTCTTTAATTAATTGTATGTTGTACTTACTAGTAACACCCACTGCCCTTGGAAATACACACCTCTGGAGACACATGCACTGTCTACACAGGCAAAGGTAATTGTCCATCCAACCGGCCTGAGAGGGTTACCAACACTATCAGGGTCGGGATCATATGCCTGGCATAGTTTGATCTTCTAGCATGCCAGGTGTCATGTTCTAACACATACCTGTGCATTTGGTCTTCTAATTTGCTGTGTGCAATGTCACAGCCCTGCCAATATTACATGGTGCACCAGTCACATTTCCCCATATTCTATATGTATTACCCTAAACAAGGATCATGACAATGCTACTTATAAATAGCATATCCAGGGTAAGCTAGCTTTATGCCTGCTCTGTTTTGTACTACTGGATGGCATATATCATAGTACCTGGCTGCCACATGCTGACAGATGCACATGTTTAGTCCCCTGGATTTGCTGTTTTTTTCTGCTGTGTCACACTGGTATGGGCACCATATTGTCTTGCAATGTCTGTACAGTTATTCACATCCACCATGTTCTTCCTTGTCCCTTTGCCATAACACTTAGCAGCAAGGACATCTATCCACAAATTCCATGTTCCCTGCTGTCCCCCAGTACACCATGTTCACTATACTCCCCATAACACAGGACGCAGGGGTAGTTATGCATGTTCCAATGATCCTTGTGATTGAGCTCCTACAATTGTGCCTTATCCTGTGGTCTGCCAAGTCATTCATATCCTCCAGATTTATCTCTATACCAAATAAGTTTTGTATTTCCTTAGCTACTTTTATGACTAATAGTGTTACATAGACCCAACAGTACTGCTTTTCTCTGTTCTATCTCTCTCTCTTTCTCAATATCCTTCCTTTATATATGCATTTGATATTTATAATTTTATTTCTCTCCATTTATGTTACCTTTTATGCAGTGTCATCTAAAGTTATGACAGGTGTTGACATATTGTTGACCTGTCCTGCCATCTTCTGGTGGACCACCATCTGCTTACAGGGCTGCCTCTCCATGTGGTGATACAGGTTATACAACATAGTTTGCCCTGGAGGGTTTCACTGTGGCCTCTGGTGGTCTGTAATTGGGGGGGGGGATTTGTTGTTCTACCCACTGGAGACACTGCTGGTAGGGCCCAGTATGCTACCTGGCAGGAATTAGAGGTGGTGGTGATGGTGGAGGTGGCTCAGCAGCTTGATATCCACATTGGCTGCCTGGAGAATGTCCCTGTGTGACTAGCAGAGTCCTTACTGCTGCCTAGCCTGCCAGCATGCCAACAGGGACAGGATCCAGGGAGAGGACAGTCACAGAGTGGACTGACCCCTGTCTGGGTGCTGCCCTGGTCAGCTTGAAAGGGATCAATAACTACAACTTATCCTCCATCATGGTGTTTTCCTTCCTTGTAGTTAACATCTCCCCTTGTTTGTAGTCCAAGCCTCCCAATAACCAAATGCCCTCCTTCTGTCTCTCTATCTGGCCTCATGTATATCAGCACCTTCCCTTTCTGGTCTTTGTTTATGTTCTGTTTTTGTATGTTTGCCCCTGCTACAATGTTTTGTTTATGTTCTGTATTTGTATGATTGCCCCTGCTACAATCCTTTGTTTATGTTCTGTATTTGTGATTGCCTCTGCTACAATCCTTTGTTTATGTTCTGTATTTGTATGATAGCCCCTGCTACAATCCCTTGTTTATGTTCTGCATTTGTATGTTTGCCCCTGCTACAATCCTTTGTTTATGTTCTGTATTTGTATGATTGCCCCTGCTACAATCCTTTGTTTATGTTCTGTATTTGTATGATTGCCCCTTTGTTTATGTTCTGTATTTGTATGATTGCCCCTGCTACAATCCTTTGTTTATGTTCTGTATTTGTATGTTTGCCCCTGGTACAATCCTTCCTATGCCTTCTTCAATGCCCACATTCTCCCTTTTCTTCCATCTCTCTCTACCCTTCATAAAAAAGAGCACCTGTCCCACAAAAATACAATTTCTTCCTTATCATCATCCCAGTATTTTCTTCCCTGTGTCCTTCAGTGTGTTCCTCTGCTTGGTCTTCCACCTTGCTGTTCGTTATCCCCATTTCTCCCCAGTTTATAACAAATTAATTTATAGGGACATTGTTAGGAGTCCCTTATTATGGCCTTTGGCTGTTCTCATAGTGGCACGACTATGCACTTATGGATACACATATGCAAGAGTTTGCTACTGGGATTCATAGGTCATGTGACCTTCATCTTGGTATGCTCCTCCACTCAAGATTAGTCTAGCTCTCTCCAGCAGATACCTTAATTAATTAAACATCATCATACTGAACTGCCTCCACTTTGTGCAACTTCCACTGCAAGTGTTAGGTATCATATAGTGATAAGTGATGTTTCTTAATCCCAGGGAATTTCTTGGTAGTTTAGTAACTATAGGAACAATTCTTGCAAAATTCTAAAAATATATGATAGTTACTTTTAAGTGTCAATAGCTTTGTTAGTTTATCACAATGGGGGCATTCATAGACAACAGCAAAAGCATGCAGTGTGGCTTGTGCTGTAAAGGAGAAGGTACAGCAAGGTACTGATTCATAGGACCAAGCTGTCCTAAGAGGTGACTGGCCAAGAGGTGTAAAGAAAAAAAAAAGATTTGCAGAGTATGATATAATGCCATGAAAATGAAGGCTCATTAAGTTTAATGAGTGCATAATAACATGCAAATTAAGATACGGGAAAGCAAGTCATGATTCAGAGTCCTCAGTGCTGAAATGGTGCAGGTACCACATGTGAGTATATAGGCAAGGAGAATACTAAGGATTGTGCTGCTCCAAACAAAATGTTGGCAGTAGCAGCTACAGTCACAATGCATCTGGTGCACGATGGGGCCGCATGCTCAGCAGAAAAAGTTGCAGAGAGGATTACCTAACCCCCAGCTAACAGAGGTACAATTCCAAGAGTGTCTGTGGTTAGACAGAGATGTCATACAGGTTGTGGAGTCATGTACAGCCCCACAGATGAGGACTAGCTAAATGTATGGACTTCCTATTATCTTGGACCTCAAAATATATGTATCACTTACTATACTGCCTATAGGCACTTTTCAGAGACGATATGGGACACTGCTTTGTATGTGCCAGGCTGTAGAATATTCAGGATCATCCTCAATACATTGCTTTCATATGTAGATGACTACATACTTGGTGAGACAGCCACTAATATGCATGGCTTCTATGATATTGCCTGCCTCCCTGTAGTGTTGGGAGGCATAAACTGCATTCATGTAGCAATAAAGGCCGACTCAGTATGCATGGACAGTATTACAGCAATAGGAAGGGCTACTATTCCATCAACTGCCAGGTATTGTGCAACACACAGGAATGAATAACCAATGTGTCTGCAAAGCACCCAGGCAGTGCCCATGGTACCCATATATTTCATAACTAGCCATCTGTATCACTTCTTGCACAGAGAAATTCCACAAAGCTACATAGTAGGTAAGTGCAGATGCACTGCTGCACCTACAGACCCACAAACATGAAAGCAACAAGTACATAACATTAACTCCACCCCTACCTTTCCCCCCTCTCTTCCTAATGTGTTGCAGGGTGTTTCCTAGCGATACAAGCACATAATAGCCCATGTGATTAGGTTTTGAGCAAAGCTACATGTCCCATTACATACATGCTATGAAACCTACCTCCTCCTACCCTAAATAAATGGTTAGTAGATGCAATGCTGCATAGGTACACAGGCAGTATGCCCTGCTATCTGGGGATGTTTCCATGAAAGAAACATAAGAACCTTGTGACCCTCAGACTCAGTGTCAATACCTCTATGTATGATGCCAGTCCAAGAGGCATCGTAATGTAGGGATGCCAGAAATTAACCTTGCTTTGTAAAGACTGAGCTTGAATGAAAGTATGCTACCACATGTGCACACTCCTGGGCACCCCAGGATGGGGAGAGTGTGCAGGTGTCATGTTTTCTACTCATTGCTTAGGGCTTCTGTAATGTGGATGGAGTTTGGCTGTCCTGTATCAGCAGGGAGCCATCCCCTGCTATGTGTGTATATGACCAGGTACATGAGTGCAAGAGGGCATTGCTTTAGGTAGCTGGCATAGTTAGTAATTCTGCCCAGTAATGCTATTCCAACAGGAGTTCAGTTGCAGGGAGTGTTTAGAAGGGAGATAATCACTTGTGTGTGAAACTGTCCATATGTCTCTTACCACAGAGTGTATCACTCTGTGTGGGCTGTCTACTATGTCTGTTTTGCTTCTGTGTTGGCATAATGTGATTTGAGCTGCTGCAATAAATCTGTTGCACATTTTTTATGATGGACATTTTGGCACCCATAATAGTCACTAATAAGTGCTAGTTTACATCTTATTGCTGTTAACGAAGCTACATTAGCAAGTTCTTCTTCTTCTTCTTTTGAATGATGCATGTAACTTTGTCTATGGGTCATTGTGCTTCAATGGTGTACCACTGACACAAGGCATAGATGCATTCAGCTGCGTGTTACCAGCATGTATGCACCTTGGGTGTTAGGCTACCGTATCTGATATTTGAGTAGGAACTGCTGTCCTTCAGCACTTACCAAGACTATGCTGTTTAATGTCATATGGATCTCAAAGAACCAAGCATTATCTCACATGTCCTGTATATCATCAATCTGGTGTTTATTATAGGTACATAATTGGGTGATAGCATCAGACTGTATGTTCTTACATCCATTCCCACCAGGTCTTGCTTATTCACAGCATCAGTGCTGGAGTAGGCATTTGTTATTCTTCAATATTCAGCCTGAACCAGGGAGACACTGGCAGCACCAGTACCTCTGAGTTTCACCTTTGAGGCATGAGTGAACTGTAGACGCCTTATGTGTTCTACACTTGATTATCTGGGATAATTTCTGTAGCATTTCTTGTATCAGTTTGATGAACTAGTGTGAGTGGAGCCAATCAATGGTTTATCTTGGGTGATTCTAATGCCTGGGTTGATGGTAGGACCAGTAAGATGACTATGGACCTTCTTAATCTTTTTTCAAGTTTTGGCTTCACTCGGGTACTTAGCATTGCTAACCACATATCTGTACACTTTTTGCAGTTATTGTTCCAACTTGGTCTGGAAAACAGGGACCTGGTGGTGGAACCATTTGCTTGGACTAGTCTTTACCTGGTTCATTTTAGGCTATGGCTTCTGTTATCAGCATCTGCACTACCCAATGTAGAGCTGATCAATTGTATGGATTTATTGACAGTGGCATTCTGATACTGATACTGGACCAGCTTTTGAATGACAGCAGTGCTGACCATCAACATTCACTTGTTATGTCTTATACTCTGGCTGCAAGGGGCACTCTGGATGCTTTTGAATCAGAATGTGTACATCCCAAGACTGTCACATACATGAGACATAGTCTGATAATGTGCTTTATACAATACACAGACTATAAATGTGGTAATATCACCAATGGCACAGGACAGGATGCTTAAGGACAGGTGTAGCTCATTATTCAGCAAAACAAACAGGAGGTTAGTCTTTCATCCTGCGATTCACATATTTGCAAGATTGTGCTCATTATCTAAGAACTTCCTTCCTTGTTCCTGGCTAGGATTACTTCTAACACCATCTGACATACAAAGCTGATATAAGTGTATTTTTTGCACTTGCTATAACTGTTTCAGTGATATTTAATCATTCTGTGCTTAGTGTTGCAAAGTTTGTGTGTTAAACAGGTCTCTGGCTCTCAGCATACACACCTCACCTCCTATTCCAACCAAACCCACATCCCACATACCTACATATGCGGAGGTCCTCACCAGAAACATACCTAAACACCAGAGACCTCACAAACACAAACACAAGCATGCTACACATAATACTTCCTCTGCAGAACACAATACACATAATAGCTCACATATTCAGTGTCTCACCTGTCAAGCCCTTAAGGCAAAACAAAAAAACAAACATATTAGTCATAGGTAATTTCATCGTGAGCCACACAGATGTCCCTCTCACCACGTTGGATAAAGAGAAGGTCAAAATCAGCTGTCTGTCAGGTGCTGGGATCCACCATATCACACTTGCACTCAAGTCTCTCAATAATTGATACTGTTATGACTCTGTTGTAGTCCATTTTGGTGTGAATGACTTGAAATGTACCTGTCTGGACTATATGAAGAGAGACATGATTGATACCTTCACCTAGGATGATGCCGCAATACAAACAGAAAATAATTGACTTCAATAATTGGCTTAGTTTCTGGTGTCAATCCAAGGGGATACAGTATCTGTCAGCCTGGGATGACATGACTGACAGACCTCAATGCTTTGCCAGAGATGGTCTTCACCTGTCACTTCTGGGATTTCTGCTACTGGCCAAGGCTATTGCCACCCCCATAGTGCCTTTTTCCAAACACCTGAACAATTGCATTGACTCGTCCGTACCTGATAAGACTAAAATAAGCTCCTCAAGGAAGAGCAAACCTGTCTGGTGGACAACTGCCATGACACTGGCCCAACACTGTAGGTAACCGACAAGGGCGGTGAGCTGGTTGTAATGACTCAGATAGATTATGTCTCCAAAATGTTTAATATACTGAATGATAGCTGCACATATTCAAGGGTGTCTAGAGCATACATGAGAATTGACTATTTTCTTTTTGGTGCTCTATTTCAAGGCACTATAGATCAAACTGTATTTGGTTATTTAAGTGTGGACAATCCACAGTTACCTACAGTGTTTGGAATGCCCAAGATTCACAACAATTTGTATGATCCAACATTTAGGCCCATAGTCTCAGCTCGAGGATCCAAGACAGAACCTCTGACAACATTAGTTGACAAATGGGCCAGTGTTGTGGTCAGGGAAACTGACCACATATTGAAGGACTCCCGGAACTGTTTAGAAAGGCTTAAAACTGTAAAAAGTGTAGACAGCTATTCATTCTTGACTACTGATGTCATTAATTTATTTCCTGTGATTCTGAAACACACTGAAGGTTTGGAGATGTTTCAGGAGAGTTTGCACAAGAGTTCACAGATAAAAGCTGATAAGATGGTGTTCCTTACTGATGTCATAGAACTTGTTCTGAAGAAAAATGTTTTGATGTTTGAGGGTGAAATTTATCACCAGATATCAGGTGTGGCTATGGGGGCCAAGTGTGCCCCATATTTGCCAACCTTGTACTCCTAGAATGGGAGAGGACATTTGTGTTTAGGTCACACTTTTATGACAACATTTCGATATACAATCATTTTTTGGATGATTTACTCATCCTATGGCAAGGGACTGAAGATGAAGCTGATGAATTTGTAGAATATTTAAATTCTACAACTGATTTTTTTAGGTTTACCTGTACATGGAAACCTGATGAGATTGATTACTTGGACATTAAATTGTTCAAGAACTAAATAAATCAAGAATTATGCAGCACTATCTTCAGAAAAAAGACCTATTTCAGTAGCTTGTTGCACTTCAAGAGTTGCCACCCACCACACCAGTTGAAAAGCATAATAAAGGGCCAAATGGTGAGATTATCACGCTTAATAAGCGATGATGTGAATTTTACCAATGAACTGTATGATTTAATAGGAATGTTCATTGAGAGGGGATATCCATTGAGAATGTTGATTAAAATTAAGAAAGAAATTTTGGTAAAAAGAAACACATCTTTTATCCCCATATTGAACACCACAGTTGCCCGGATACAAACTAGACCTAGTGATATTACTACAGATGTGATGGTTTTGCGTTACAACATAGATTCCCACAATATATGTTCGATTGTCAATAGATGTTGGGACACTTGTTTCTGTAAAGTGACCAGGGAACTTCTTGGCAATAAACCCTGAATAGTTTATAGTAGGGGCAGAAATATTAAAAACATTTTAGAGGGGAATTTTAAAACCAACTCAAAACCTGGGTATCATTCTCTTATGATGAATATGGTGCCTGTAAATTTTGTAAGTTTATTAATGATGGGCCATATGCCGTGGTGGTGCAGTGGTAGCATTGTTGCCTCACAGCAAGAGGTTCTCCCATTCGATTCTCGGCTGGAGTGCGGGGAGTGCCTTCTGTGTGGAGTCTGCATGTCCTCCCCGTGGTTGGGTGGTGTTTGAAAGACATGCGTAAATTGGCATACCTTTGTTGAAGGTTGGATGTCATGCTGGCACCTCGGTGTTTATGAAAATCTACTGCCAATCATTAGCGGACCAGAGTTCCGCTGTGGCGACCCCTAACCGGGAAAAGCCGAAAGACAAACAAACATTAATGACGGGCCATATGTCATGGTAGGGAATTACGATTACTCTATTAGATACCCGGGGAAATGTAACTGTAACACGACCATGTTAGTCTATCTGGCTACCTGTATGTCCTGTACATCTTTTTATGTTGGAAAAACTGTGCGCAGGTCAAGGGATAGAATTAGTGAACATTTAAGGGAATAAAGGGATTCACATAATGCTCTTTTTGTTCACAGTAATAAGTGTGTGAACTTTAAAAGGTTCATCTTTTTTGTGATTGACAAGGTTCAACAAAATGAGAGGGGTGGTGACATTAAATTAGAAGTAGCAGCAAGGGAAAGTAAATGGCAGATGAGGTTAAATGCCAATGTTTCACCAGGACTTAATGCTAGTATATCACTGGCCCCTATTTTGAAACAAAGGGCTTGTTTAATTTTAACTAATATCAGTATTTTTTATGTTCCAATTTTGGAATTATAAACTTTGATAGGTAATTGTATTTACATTTGGGCTTAGGCTTTTGTTGTGTTAAAAATGTAATTTAAACCATATTCACCATGTTTTTTTATCATTTCTATGACAGTTATTGTTTTAAAATCTTGACTTTTCGTGATATGTCTTTAACTAGTTAAACTAGTTAGTGTCTTGCATTAATTGTATGAATAATGTGATTGGTTGTTTATTTTACCTATGAAGGTATTTAAGCTGTTATGCTTGGCTTTTTTTACAACTCTGATGATGCCAGTGGAATCCAAGGTGAAAGCGCTTAGTTGTTGGTCGATTTGCTACTCTGTTTGTCATTAAAACAGTTTTCAGTTTTCAGGCCAATAATTGAGTACAATGACCCTTTTGGTATGTACCTTTCCAAGGACCTGCAGCAACTGGAGAGACTACAAAGGTTCCTCACAAGAAAAATTCAAGGTCTTCATCATCTGTCCTATGAGGATTGTCTGGAATCACTGTCACTTTATTCTGTTTCATACAGACTACTCAGAAGCAATCTCTGCCTTGCATATAAGGCAATCTTTGACCCTGCTTTATTGGAAATGCTGCATATCCGTAAGTCAAATGGTACACAGGTTACTCTCTCTAATCTAGTATGTGGCATTAATAGAAACTGCTGGAGGGACTGATTTGTCTTCCAATGGTTACCACACCTTTGGAACAGACTCCTGCTTCATATCAAGCAGAGCACTTCATTGGCCTTCTTCAAATGCAATCTGGACGATTGGATGGGTAACTGTAAATTCACCCCAGGAGTTCCACCTATGTTCCTCTTGGACAGGGTTGATAGGCGCTGATCATGGAAATAAGGGTAAAACTTGGCTAGGCTTGTAAGGGCTCTAGGGTCATTAGCTTAGTAACCTCCTATGATCCTATGGAATCTCACATAAAAAAACACATTATTAGAGATGAGAGAGTTTTGCTGCATCATAACTTCTGACTGCACCCTTTCATGTGGCAGATAGGCTGTGCAGCTCTGCCTACCTTACTGTATTTACATCCTTCTGATGTGATGAGGCTGCAGGCTTATTAGTAGATACAGGTACCAAAATGCCCCATAGTACACCTTGGTTCATTGTGATGTGCCCTGTGCTGGTGTCCCTAATATTTGCTGGCCTGAGACAGGCTGTATGATTACAATGAGGTCATGCATGTGACTTTATCATTGTACTCTCCCTGTTGTAGTCTGGATCTTTGTCTAATTAGGCTTGTAATGAACTCCTTGAGACCTGTTATTCTCCGCTGTGCTCTAACCTCTTTAAGAGTGTTTTCCTTCCCTACTAAAAGAAGAGATGATTACTCCCATCTTCAAGAGATCTACTTTGGACCCAATGTTCTGGAAAATTACTACCTTGTCACACCTCTCAAGCCTAAGTGTAAGAATTCTGGGCAAAGCCAAAACTAACTACACATGTTATGGGACCAGAACCACATAGTGATGGTTGGTGCCTGACTTCACCAATCCCTCTTCACTGTTTACATGTTGTTAAGCTTCCAGAGTGAGGCAGTAACATCAATGCACCTGTGAAAAAAAAAATAATTATTTTTTTCCACAGAAGGAAAAAGTTTATCAGCCTCCAAGTCCTCTTTAGTGCAGGAAAATTTGTAACCACAACCTCACTTGTCCTTGTCCCTGCACAGCTGAGGTTCCTCCAATGGGAACACTCATAGCACTAGATAATCTTATTAATATATTATAATAACGACCCTAGCTTTGCCGCCATGCCTAATAAGTGAAAACATTTTATGAATTGCTGTGTGGCATGAAATTAGAGCACAGTGCAGTAATGATGTGCTACTGAGAAATATATGTCAGACACAAAATACCCAGTTTGACATCTGGTCTAGACTGCTCTGTCATTGCACACAGAATGCATAATACACTAATGTGTGCCATGTACATCTGTGCACCACTTCTTGTATTACTACATTAAAATTATATTACCTATTATAATAATAGAGTATTAATGTAGTATTACTGTACTGTATGGCAATCTATATAACACACACAACTTTGATGCACCATTCTACTGCATAGCAACCCCACTCCATGGGGTGCAGGTACAATATTTTTAATTATACAACTCCCCCCATTAATATTCAAAAACTTGCATGCTGATTGGTCAGCATGCACATTGTAAATCAGAGTTATAGTAATGGAAAAAGGTCCGGTCGCCCGGACTTTTTCCATTACTATAACTCTTTTTTCATAATGTTTCGCTATGTTAAACAAGTTTAACATAGCGAGACAGCTTTAAAAAAAAGCAACGGAGATTCTCTGTTGTTTTTTTAAAGCTGTCTCGCTATGTTAAACTTCTTTAAAATAGCGAGACAGTTTGTAAAAAGCAATGGCGATCTTGCTTTCTCCGTTGCTTTTTTCAAAACTGTCTCGCTATGTGAAATGGGTTTAACATACCGAGACAGCTTTAAAAAAAGCAACAGAGATTCTCTGTTGCTTTTTTTAAAGCTGTCTCGCTATGTTAAACTCATTTAACATAGCGAAACAGTTTGTAAAAAGCAACGGAGATCTTGCTTTCTCCATTGCTTTTTTCAAAACTGTCTTGCTATGTTAAATGGGTTTAACATACCGAGACGGCTTTAAAAAAAGCAATGGAGATTCTCTGTTGCTTTTTTTAAAGCTGTCTCGCAATGTTAAACCCATTTAACATAGCGAAAACAGTTTGCAAAAAGCAACAGAGATCTTGCTTTCTCTGTTGCTTTTGCCCACAGTTGTGATGTACTGCATAGGCATACGCATGCGCAGTACATCAGAACTGCCGCAGAATACCAGACAGCTGCGGAAGGGCAGCAAGGAGGCATTATACAATGCCACTATTTAAGAAAAGTAATTATTTTTTTTTCTTAAATAATGTCATTGTATAATAGCAATAACCCACTTCTGGGTGTGAGTAATGCTGGCTTTACCCACGGTTGGCTTTGTTTGGCCACTCGGGCTTCGCCCTCATGACCAAACCACACCAACCATGGGTAAATCCAGCATTACCCACACCCAGGCTTGGGTTATTGCTATAATACTGCCCATCCTATTTTCTTTGCAACCTTACTGTTAGATTAATAGTGACCTTAAAATTTTCACAAATATTTACATCCCAATTTATTTTAAATATTGGCCCTATTAATGTAGTATGATATATATATATATATATATATATATATATATATATATATATATATATATATATATCGATACTTATATATAGACAGATAAGATTTGGATTCCTTTTTGTAAAGCTCATCATTACTGCAGTCCATATTTATGAACAACACTGGAAAGGACAGGTCTGCACAGCAAACACAGTCTGTCATGCACTCAACGTTTATTAATCTAGCAGACATTTTTGTAGCCCTGATGGTGAAGATCACTAAAACTGAGTTAGCACAAGCCAATCTACAAATGGAAATGAACATAGGAAAAATAAGCTTCCAAGAAATATCTAACAAATAACATACATAAGGGAGTTTCCATAGAAATAATTAACCCTTGGCATGGGGACTGTACCTATCACTGGATTGCAGGGCCGGGAACAACAAGGGATTCCGAATTTGCAAATCTGCCTTAATGATTTCTTCATAACAGAGTGGAAGATTAATGATGAACTCATGAACACATTGTGAAGATTTCTATATGGGCTAAACAGTAAAATCTAAGAACAAACTGAAGCAATAGTGAATTCTTCAAAGATAAAACTATGTGTGTTTTGGTATGTAATCAAAAATAGTCCAAATAATTTGTTAGATAAAATGCTGGCACTAGACATAGAAAAATCTCATGATGTAACACAGATGAGGTCTTAATTAGAACCACTGAACTATCATCAGTTTTTTCCTGAACTCACCAAAGTGCTATATCCTATTAATGCAATGTTACAAAATGTGTCTGAGTGGAGATAAATGAAAAGCTGAGAGCACAATTTAAAGAAAATGGTTTGTGATGGTAATCCTACAGTCATTTACCTTTTGGCAGTTGACTTTTCATTGCATTTTCTTCATCAAATTCCATAAAAAAACTCACTTTAGTTATTTTCAATGTTCCTCCTCTCTGTACAAAGCCACTCTGCACTATTGCAAGGAGTTCTTTTTCTCTACTGTTGTGTAATCATGAATCTGGTATGTATAAGTAAAGGGATGCAGGAGGGCTTGCCCCTCTGCAAAATCACCTTATTTTTTTATTTCTTTTTTTAGGTGAACATTTTGTTTTATTAAATAATGAAGTGCTACCCATCTAAAAGCCATTTGATTAAAAATGGGAGAAACAATTATGCCAAATGAAATGTTTTTCCAGTTTGATCCACCTTTGCCATTAAGACTGAAAATGTGATGTTTCAGCATATGGAATTGGTACAGTTCTATTATGCAAACTCCAGGATGGTCCAAAAAGGCACGTTCTTTAGTCTGATTCACTAAAGGTAAATGGAACAATGCTCGGATAAACAAGTTCTTTCAGGATTTATACATAAAAATGATTCAAGGTAGTCACTGATCATCAGCCACTGCAAGCTATTTGCATCAATAGAGAAGGAGAAAACTATCATGGCTGCAGGGTGGCTGTGATGGTGGTCCCTGTATTTAAGAAGACATAGGTTAGCACTAGGCTATTAATCTGCAAACTATTATATGCCTAGTCATTAATCAGAGGTCAGAATCAAACCATGCACCTTCAATCTCTGAGGTAAAGACCTTAACAATGATGCCAATGGTATCCTCCCATTATTTGTTTTTAGATGAACATTTCATTTTATGATATTGTATGAGGGGTAACAAAACATGAAAATGATGATGAATTGTCACAACTACTGTATGAACAACCCATTGTAGTGGACCCAATGGGAGTAAATGAGTTATCAGTTACTACAATATTACTCTTAGGAATTGCTGCTGTGCAGAGGAAAGCCAAGAAAGTACTACCACGTGGCTTACAGGGGATTACAAACTTTTGCTGCTAGGAAGAAGAAGCTATCAATGTGTCAAGAATCTTTGTGACATGGCTCTACAATGAGAATTTCAAATACGTTCCTCTACAAGATGCTAACTACACCTAGGAATGATACAAATGAAACATTTCATTGACTGCTGGCCTGGTACTAACAGAAACTGAAGAATTAGTAATTATTTTTTTTCTTAAATAATGTCATTGTATAATAGCAATAACCCACTTCTGGGTGTGGGTAATGCTGGATTTACCCACGGTTGGCTTTGTTTGGCCAGGAGGATGCACTGGATATCAAATGGTCAAGTGAGCAACTTCTTGCACAAAATCACTGTTAGGATGCAGCATATTCATGTTATCATTTAGAGCCCTTTTCTGAGCTCACTATTTGTAATAACAGTATAACCCATTCAAAGAGGCCTGAAGTAATCTGCATGGAACTGACAGCAGTCAAAAGGCAATCACAATGACAAGAACAATGTTTGCAAGAAACGTGTTAATGGAACAATTTTATAAGGAACAACAATATAGTTTGGACTGACAATAGTACCAATGTTATGAAAATGGGTATGGAAAATCATTACTGAAGTAAATTATCACTGGGAACTAACAAGATAATGTATGATAGGAATGAAGAGGCACAAAATATCTATGCATACTTAGAATAAGATAATTAACTGGTGTTCAAGGGCATTGGTTTTAGTCTATAATGTCAAGCTCAGATGTCATCACCATCATCATCATCAACCCCCTTTTTCCCATTTTCTACATGGGGTAGGGGTCTCGTGTTAACTGTCGCCATCTCTCTTGATTCAATGCCACACTTCTGCCTTCTTCAACACTCATCCCTAACTGCCACAGATCTTCTTTCACACAATCCATCCATGTCTTTGCAGGATGTCCTCATTTCTTCTTACTTTCTTGCTGTCTGCCCCAAATCTTCTTCACCAGATTGTCTTCTGCTTTTCTGCTCATGTCCAAACCATTGTAATCTGTTCTGTTTGATATTTTCTGCAATTGAAGCTACTTTGGCTTCTACTCTTATGTCCGCATTTCTACGTCTTTCCCACAGTGTGCATCCTACCACCCTTCTCAGGCACTTCATTTTCATCATCTCCAGCTTCTTCATCTGCTCTGCCTTTACTGCCCAGGTTTCTATACCATACACTAGTACTGGTCGCACCGCTGTCTTGTAGACCTTACTTTTCAGCTTCTTTGGCATTCTGCTGTCATAGGCTACACCTGAGATTCTATGCCACTTGGCTGCAACCCCTCTGATTCTAGCTTTGACCTCTTCATTCAGACTTCCCTTTTCCTTAACCACCCCTCCCAGATACTTGAAGCTATTTAACTATTCGACTATCTTTTCTTCAATCTCAGTTCTCATCTTCTTCTGATTTCCCCAATTTGCTGCCATTACCACTGTCTTATCTGTACTCAATTTCATCCCATGTGCCTTCAGTTTTGCATTCCATTCTCCTATCCTTTGCTGAAGTTCTTGTTCAGTGTCTGCCTGTAAGGCCACATTGTATGAATACAGCAACTTTGTTGATCTGTCTCTTCTGACCTGTTTGCTAATGTAGTCCATCACCAGTATTAACATTAGTAGGCTGAACCCTGGTGCACACCCACTCCCGATGGGAACCCCTCTGTGAGAGCAAACACTGTTGGCACTTGAGTCATTGGGTCCCTGTACAGAGCCTGCACTAATTCTACCAATGTTTCTGACACTTTGAACCACCACAGGATTGCTCAAATCAGCTGTCTTGGGACCTTGTCATATGCTTTCTCCAAGTCTAGGAATGCCCAGTTGGACTCTTTCCTCATCACTAGCCTCTTATCAACTATTTGTCTCACTGCAAACACTGGGTCCATTGTGCTGCATCTTGAATCCAAACTGCTCATCTCCCATCTTGCACTGTACTACTCTGCGTACCCATTTATCAGTCACCCTCTGCAGAACTTTCTTGCAATGTGACTAGAATTTGATGCCTCTGCACTGCCCACAGTTGTGGATGTCCCCTTTGTTTTTGTACACTTGCACGAGTATACTTATTCTCTAGTTATCTGAGATACGCCTTTCTCTCCAGACTGCTATGAGTACCCTCAGGAAACATTACTTCCCTGTCTCACCAATAATATTTATCATATCTGCTGTGACCTCATCTGCTTTCCCTGAATTCATATTCCTTAGTAGTATTCTTACTTCTTCTAGGTTTTGCTCTGTTTCTTCTCTTATCCTAGGCTGTGTCTGGGGCAGTACAGCTTCTGTGGGGTTTTCTTCATTCAGAAGCTACTGGAAATACTCCTTCCATCTGCCTTTGATGTCCTGTGGACTGGTGAGCAGGTTATTCCTGGCATCCCTTATGAAGGGTGTCTGACTATCTTTTTTATCTTTCTGTCTTTGCCTTGCAACCTGATATAGTTCCTTTGTGCCGTCTTCTGAGTCACTTTTCAGAAGCTGGTAGAGTGCCTCCGATGTCCTGCTATTTGCTATTTCAACTCCTTTCTTAGCTTTGTTGTTAGCCGACCCGTATTCCTTCCTAGCCTGATCAGTCTTTTCTATCTCCTACTTTTTCCTGCACTCCTTCTTTCTTTTACTGACTTCCTGGCCTTCTGCATTCCACCAGCAGCTTTTCCTTATGTACCTTATTTCCATACTGAGCTCGGCCACATATCAGTTCTATAGTCCTCACACATGCTGTTTTGAGGTGCTGCAATTCTTCTTCAACTCCACCTATTTTCTCATCTTCTTGGAGTGCTAGAGCCCTGAGTATTTTCTTGAACTGTTGTACTTTCACTCTGGCCACCTTCCAGGCCATCAGTCTGGTCTCTGTTGACCTTAGAGCCTTCTCTTTCTGAACCATGTGTTGACTACTATTAAGCCATTTGCCAGACAGAAGTCTAGAATGGCCTCTCCTTCTTTATTCCTGTTGCCCCACCCATGTGGACCCAGGCAATCCTTGTATCCTGTTCTGTCTGTCCCGATATGTAAATTCAAGTCACCTATTATCAACACCGATTCATATTGCCCTGCTTTATCTACTAGGTCCTGCAACTGCTGTCTGAATCCACTCTTTTCCTCACTATCACAACCCTGCTGTGAGGCATAGGCTGAGGTTATGAATACTGCCCTATCATTATGCTGGAGTCTGATTGCCATAAGTCTGTCACTAATTCTGATGATATCCCTCATTGCCTTCTGAAGCCTCTCTCTGACCACAATTCCCACACCATTTCTAGCCTGTCATCCTCTTGATTAGTAGACTTTGGATCCCAAGCCAAGCAGATTTACTACACTGCCCTTCCATCTTGTCTCTTGGATACCTAGGATGTCCTCTGTATCATCATGTCACCCACTGTTAAGCTACATCCTGTCAGTGAACCTACATTAAGTGTAGCAATTCTCAGTTCATGTTTGCCAGGTTGATTGGTTTTATGTCCATCTTCTGCTCAACAGAGCTATCCCAGGTAGCCCAGGCTGGGCAACTAGACACTGGCCGGCCAGTAGATTACTGACCCAGGACTACTGGACTTTATGGTGGAAACACACTGGCAAATAGGGGCACATACAACCCACCCACCATTAGCATGGGTCCCTGGCCTAGGTCGGAGTTGGCCAAGTCCTCAACCCACATATTACTGCTAACTACCTGTGCCCATTTTGGCAACGTTAGTCAACATGACCAAATCATCTAGAGCCATATTTTACACCATCAAGGGGCATATAGTCTGTGATCTGTGTTCTCCTATTTTGAGGATACTGTACACCACAGTTGATAATCAAACTGGTTGGTCTGTACAACTCTTCCCCTATACGGTACCACATAGAGTCTGTGCTGCTGCCAATTGCCTTGTTTTTCAGAGGTGGGAGGAACCCCACAGAGACACAAGGAGAACATGCAAACTCCAAACAGGCATTGGCCAGAGGTCAGAATCAAACCTTGTACTTTGTGCATGGGAGAGAAAGACCTTAACCATTATGATCACTGGTCTCTCATAGGATCATAGGGTCATAGGATCTTAGGAGATTACTAGGCTATTGACTCAGAGGTAATTTTAAGCTTAGCCATTTCATTCCAATGTAATACCATAGAAATGCATTTAATGATGACTGCCCATGTGTAGGAGGGTTGTGGGTTCTATTCCCAGTAAGAATTTATGGTGCCCCATCTACTCTCATCCAGGTTCCTCTTGAACAGTGTCATAGAGGTGCTCTGTTTTACATGAATTGGTAGCCTGTTTCAAAGATGCAGCTGTCACTGGGAGATAAATCTGTCCTCCAGTATGTCCTAGTTAAGTCACAGGCCATATTTAGGTCCCTGGAATGGGTAACCTTAGTCCCATTTGATTTACAGAAATGCAGCAAGTTCATTAGGTTTTTGTCTTTGATTGCTCTGTAGGCCAGGCATAAATCTCCCTAAGAAGTCTATACTATACGGAGTATAGTGACAGGGACTTTAGTTGGTCTATGTAAGGCACATGCTGGAGCTTCTTGATCTTTTTTGTTAGAAACCTCTGAGGTCTTTCTAATTGCTGTAGGTGCTTAGTACGGTACATGCCATATGGAGCGGTGATACTCAATTATGGGCCAGATAAGTGCCAAGTATAGGGGGGTTATAACTTCTTTTGCTCTCAAGGTGATGCCTTTACTAATCAAGTGTGCCATGTAGCAGATACATGGTGGTCAAAGTTAAGGTCACAGTCAACATGTAATCCCAGGTCCCTTACCACTTCATGGGTACTTAGGGTATTGGTGTTGATTTGACATTATTTGTGCTGAAGGGAATGATGATGCATTTCTTTGCTTTCAGTTTGTGACTGTGACTAATACACCAGTCATTGATCTGTGTAAGACCCTCCTGGAGTATACTGAAATCATTTGGGGATTCAATTATTGCACCTAGTTTGCAGTCATCTGCAAACTTGGTCAGCCATAACCTCTTAGTTTTGACTTGAACATCTGAGAAGTGTATACCAAACAGTAGAGGAGCCCAGCACTGACCCCTGTGGCACCCCACTGGTAATAGTTTTGCTGGTTGATGTGGAGTCACCCACTTTGATAGTGTGTGTCTGGTTTGTGAGCCAGTTGGCAACCCATCTTCCAACTAAGGGGTTTACATTCAGTTTGCTAAGTTTATCGGTAATGCCTGAATGTGGGATTGTGTTGAAAGACTTTGCTAGGTCGAGGTATGCTGTGTGCACAGATTTGCCCTCATCAATGGCCCTGGCCACATTTTCAAAGAAATCCACCAGATTTAACAGGCAGGATCTGCCCTTCATAAAGCAGAATTGGGTAGGATCCAGGGTTTGGAGGTCACCTATGTCTTTATTTATAAGGTCCATAATGATATGTTCCATAGCCTTACAGATGAGACTGGTCAGGCTTATGGGTCTGTAATTCCCCGGGTCTGTTGCTAGGCCACCTTTGTGGAGGGGAATAACTGTTGCTGTTCTCCATTCCACAGGAACAAAGCCTGTGGTTAGGCTATGACTGAAAAGGGTACTTAGTGGTGATGCTAGTTCATGTTTTAGCCTGTTTAGAATTCAGCCTGGGATGTCATCTGGTCCCATAGAGGCTTTGTTTTTTGCCTTGGACAAGGCATTGAAGACCTGCTCTTCAGATATGTAGGGTGGGGGGAAGGTTTGTTGTAAGTTAGGAGGGGATAAGGCAGTGACATTTTCACCAAACATATCTGCTAGCAGGTTTGCTATCTCTGTGGGGTCAGCGTAAGTGATACCATTGGTCACTAGTTCTGCACATGCTTGGGTCCTACCCTTTAGTTTACATACATAGCTGTAAAAGGCCTTATGGTTATCCTAGGCTGTACTTGTTAAGTTCTCTCAAAGAAGCCCTTGGAGGATTTGACAAGTTGTCTTATTTGTCTGCTGAGGCTGAGGAGGGTACTTTTCCATTTTTGGGGCCTTGCCTTTGTATTCTTGGACAACAACTTTTTGCATTTATTATAAAGTTTGTTGATGCTGGATGTCCACTATGGCAGCTTGTTTTTACTTGGGGCTCTGGCTTTGATTCTTTCTGGTACTTCAGAGTTTATACAGGTGTATGATGTGCATTTGAAACGTACTCTCTCTCTCCTCTCTCTCTCTCTCTCTATATATATATATATATATATATATATATATATATATATATATATATTGCATTATTTTTTCCTTTATATGATCATTTCATTTTATTAAGAACAAATAACAGTGTTACACTGCATTTTCTTCAACTGATTACATCAAAAGGTATCTCACTTCACTTATTTTCTTCTCTCATATCTGTCAAATGTATGCGCATTCCAGCTAGGTGTGCCAGTTGAACAGCAAATACCATGCATAGAAGAGGCATCCTGTTTCCAGGACTTCTGCTGGGAACCAGCATTTGTTTGTTTTATTGAGAATGTACACCTATAGCAAATGAGTTGTAATAACAGTATGCAAACATTAAGGCACAAGTGGTAGACTTATTTCAACAAGGCCACTGTTAATTAGAAGAGAACATTCCAACAAGTGAGAAATAATCATGCCATTAACTTGAGGCTAGACAATCTGAAAATATAGAAGAAAATTATATTCTTATCCTCCCTATAAAATACAGTAAAACAAAGTACTTGCTAGCAATTATCAAGCTGACTATCATAGCCTCACATAAAGGACAATGCACAGTTGTGTAAGAATTTGCCATAACAGTAGATGTCCTGCTGATCATTTTTTGCAGTTTTACTGATAAGTGGGATATTCTGCCAGGTATAGCTGTGCATCTATCCAGGATACCAAAGCCTAGGCATCTGTATGTCATGCTGTACATCCAATGTATGACTGAAACATGCCAAGGTGGTACATAAGGGATGCATGGGAGTAAAGTGCCTCAAGATGTTCTTGCCCCACCCAAAAGCCAGCAAGGCAAAAAAGAAGAAGGCAAGCAAAAGTACATGACAATCATAAGAATGGAGAAGGAAGGGATACCATTTTGGTCTAAAACAGTAACCAGGAAAATATGGGGGAAAGGAGGGTGAAATGCAATACTGCAACAGTAATCAGTCGACATCTACTGTTCTGATAAGCTCCTAGACAACTGTACAATGTCCTTTCTATGATTATTGTTTCAGTATTACTAACTTGGAAAGAGTCTCAAAGCTTTCTAAATATCAAGGTAGGAGAAAAGAGGATGTAAGCTGGAATCTAAACTTCCTTGTAGGATGGAACTAGCAACTCCAGCTCTAGCCCTAGAAAAGGTATCAGTCTTGTAATGCTTGATGAAGGTATTTATAGAAGAACAAGTAGCAGCGTCTAAAATTGACCTGGAGTCTAGACTTTAAAAAAAAAGCTGCAACCTTGGTTGAGTGAGTTAACTAAACTTGGAAATCTCTTCCATGGCAGAAGTAGCAAAAGGAGATAGCAGAATATATCCATTTAGATATTGTCTGTTAAAGACAGAAATTCTCAGCTTTTTGTCCTGAACAGAAATTAAATGTTGGTCCGATTTTCTAATAGACTTGCTCTTGTCAAGATAAAACATAGTTGTCTATGAGTGTAATATCCTTTCTCTCCTGTTTTGAAGGGAAAAAATGTAAGGAGGTTGATAGTCTGGTTCAAGGAGAGCTCATTAACCACCTTCAGCATGAAAGATGGGTTAGTTCTGAGGGTAACCCTTTCTTAATGGAAAGCCAAATAGCGGGGAGAAGCCAAGAGTGCTTGCAGATCCAAAACCCCTTTGGCAGAAGTAAGAGCTACCGAAAGGACACTCTTCCAATTACAAAATATGGGCAAAGTGGAACTAAAAATTCAGGTCCCAATGTGGAGGAGTAGATTTTCTAGGTGATGTGAGGTGCAAGACACTCTTTAATAACTGTTTGATCCAGAAACTTGGAGGTGGATCAAAAAAAAAGGCAAACAGATATGGCTGACAAATGAGATTTAATAGAAGATTATTCCAGACCTGAATTAAGTGCTCACACAAGTAAGAATGAATATACATCCTCAAACTATAGGTGCCTAGGGCTTCCAAGATGGCTACACACTGAGTAACAGCTTAATTTCAGCTCTCTCAGTGTGAAAACAGAAACTCAGAAACTAGAAACAGTGAATTTGTCTTTTTGGGTAAATTGCAGTTACTGGCCAGTAAGAGTACTGCCTAATGGTGAGCAAAGAAGAAATTTAGAGAATCTGAATGAAAATAAACCACAAAAGGTGAGGAGAAAACATTGGCTGGGAAGAATCCTGCAACTGTTTAGCAAAAACCAGTTAGAGCTCCAGCTTTGGTACAAGAAATGACTTCCATTAATCTAGAGGAAATATAAGTAAAATGTTCTCAGAGCTGATTAAAATAAACAAAACACTGAAGGAGTATATCAAGTAAAATAACAAAAGGATGGAAAATGGAAGAAGATTTAAACAGATATTCAGATGAGCTGATAAAACTGGAAAAATCAGAGGTTGAAATGAAGAAAAAGCTGGCTGAGTTTGAGACTGCTCAAGAAGAGATGCTTCAAAAAATGGTAGACTTAGAGGACAGAGCACAAAGGGGAAACCTGAGATTTTCTACTGTACCAGAGAAACTGGAAGGAACAGACTGCAATAAGTAACTCAACTGATATTCCACTATAGAAATTTTTAGTTGAAAAGGCACATTGTGTGTATGCTCTAAACCTGACCAGAAGAAATAAGCCAAGACCTCTAATAGTAAATATGCAATTCTACCAACAGAAAGAGCTGAGTCTGACAAAACTGTGGGAGAAAGGAAAAGTACTAAAAGTTGGAGAGATAGAGTGCTTGTGGAAAATGATTACTCACTGTACACCAGGCAGAAGAGGAGTAAATTTATTCCAGCAATCAGGGAATGTCGAGAGCCAGGTGGAAGATTCAAGCTGCTGTATCCAGCTATCTTCAGAATATTTTTTCCTGGAAGATTAAAGTCATTTTTTGATGCAGAGCATGCTAAGGAAGAAATGCAATAATTTGTTCAACAAAACGTGAGCTATCAAGCAGAAGGGGATTCTGCTTTTTATTCTTCTGATAATACAGCTCATAGAGAGATTTTCCCAGTGAAACCTTTTCCAATGCTCCAAATGAAAATGCTTTAAAGACAGAGAAAAACACAGAAATTGACTAGAAGAACTAGGAGTACATTGTAAATGAACCTGAGACTGGAGATGAGAGATGGAGAGCAACAGAAAACCAACAACTCAGAAATTAATGAATCAATGAATAAATGTAGGATTACAAAGCATCAATCACAGATTCCAGAAAACCTGGAAATATTGAGCTTTTTTGTCTTTTGTAAAACTTGTAGGGGACTCCAAAGCATACACCTTACTTAATGTCATTAATGCTTGGAAGAATATTAAGGAAGGGAGAAAGAAAGGAAATGGAGATAACTGCAAGTAAAACAATGCTTGTTCTTAACAGTACTTTTATAAAACATGACATATACTGCATGTTATATAATAAAGTATTTCAGTTGTTTTGTGTGTTAGATATTAAAGTATATAGGTGCTCCCTTTTCCTTCTTTCTTCTTTAGTTTTTTAGAAATGTAAGCACTACAATGTAAAAAGAGAAGAAAAGTTGGAAAAAGCATGTTTAAGATAATAGACTGTATTCTTGGGTTGTTGAGATGAGATGATATAAGTAAAATTATATGCTTTTTCTTATTTTGCACAGGGAAATGACTAGATTAAAGCCCTTGCCTTGATCTAACAACACAATTTAAATGGAAGCAAGTAAATAAAGGAATGTAATGAAAAGTTTTCCTTTAGCAAATAAATGTTTACAGTGCAACATGAGATGCTTGTAGCTGAAGGAAACTGTGTATCAGGTACTCCTGTTTCTAAGGAAACAAGCTGATTACAGGGCAATAAAAACAAAATCATTTTCCTTTCAATGTTTAAAAGATAATGTTTTCTGAAAGTATTCCGGTGGTATTCTATATCTGGGAGAGGAATAAAGATAAGACAAAACAGACAACACTTAATGTAAGTAGAAGCACAGGCTGTACTATGCATCTTAAAATGGATAAACTTCATTATAGGTTAATTAAAGCCTATGAGTGTAGTTGTCAGTCTTGGACAATTGTTCCTTTTAGGAGGGTTAAACCTAGTTATTTGAAGATGTACATAGCTTTGTGTGTTTGTAATAAGTTAATATGTTATGGGGATGGTCTGGGTGTGTTTTTTGTTTGAGGGTTTTCATTAAAGCAAAAAGTGTTTTCAGGTGTGACATAGGTTTAAGAGGATATGACAAGAAAAAATGTAAAAGCTGTTATACATAACAGGTGGGAACAATAACGTCTTATAATGGCAGCACTTTATATATAATCTTAAATGTGAACGGTCTTACAGATATATACAAAAAATAAAGAGTAGTGAATTATATTAAGAAATGCAGAGCACAAATAGTTATGCTACGGGAGACACATTTGGGAAGAAATTAGCATGAAAATATAATAAAGCAAGGATTTCAGGATGGTTATTCAGTGGACTATCTGGGAGAAAAAAAATGAGAATATTTATATTAATTGCTAGAGAAGCTCCAATAGTGATAGAAGAGGGGGAAAAGATAATAGTGGTAGATTTTTAGTAGTAAGGGACTACTAGCAAGGGGGAAGGATTCCCCTGGCATGAATTTGCATTCCATTTAAAACTGCTACAATGGAGCTTAAGAAAATTCTGGGAGAAATAATCAGCTTTTAGCAGGGAATATTACTTAGAGGTGGGAATTGGAATTTGATTTGCAACAGTGAGGGTGTATCTGGGGGTCCTAGAAGGGCAATATAGAAAACGGTAGATTTTTTTGAAGAAATTTATGAAAATATTTGGTATGGAAAATGTGAATTCAGTAGTAGGAGCTTGGAGTGAATTTACATATTATTCCCTAAGGTGCAAAAACTGGGCTAGGCTAGACTAGACATAATTTTTTATTTCACAGGAACATGTGAATTTAATTGAAAGTTTTGATATGCATATAGCAGCTATTTTAGATTATGCCCCAATTATAATTAAAATAAAAATACAAGGTAATGAAATAAAAAGTGAGACACTGATACTTGCACACCTATCTTTTAAATAGACAGAAATTTAAGGAATGTGTAGTGGAAATTATTCAGGAGTTATTAGGGAAGACAGAAAATATAGGTAGGGAGTGTGGCAAAATGAAAGTGGAGTTTAAAAATTGGGTAGAAATAAAAGAAAATAGATATGGATATAATTATTTAGATGGACTTACAAATAAGTTTTACTGAATAGGTGAATCTTCCAGAAAAAGAAGAGGCACAACTGCAGAGTGTCAAAGAGAAAATAAGGAACAACTTGCGTAATATGCATGAGTTTAGAAAGTCTGCTGTTAAGCAACTTTTTTTTATAATAACTGCAGAGCACAGTAGCTTTTAGTGCAATGGCTCAGGTAAAAGAAAGTAGAAAGGGTTGTTGCCAGCTTAGGTAGCCTATAACAAGGAAAATAACCAGAGATCCTGTAGAAGTATTCAAAATATTTTGGAAATTTTATGAAAATCTGTATAAATTAAATAAATTGTTAGAGGTAGATGGGGCTTATTTATTAACAGTTAGGACAGGAGACGAGATAAAAAATGATGTATAACCAATCAACAGGAAAGTCTCCAGGGATGGATAGTATTGCTGTGGAAGTTTGGAACATAGGAGGGAAGAAAGTGATAAAGATCTAGAAAGTTTTGTTTAACAATATTTTAAAAGGAGGGGAAGCATCAACATCCTGGAAGAAAGCTGTGGTGGTGGTGTGTAATACCTAAACATGGTAAAGACCCATCAGATCCAGCTTTATATAGGCCCATTTTGATTTTAAACAATAGTTATAAAGTGTATATGTTGATAATGACTAAAATAATGGTAAAAGTGTTTCCAAAACTGATAGAAATGGAATAGTCTGGTTTTGTGGAAGGGAGTCCAACACTTGACAATATTAATAAAACAATTATCAAGAAGGAAGCAGAATGTAAGAAAATACCACTGTTGTTGGTGGGTCTTCATGCAGAGAAAGCATTAAACAGAGTAAGCTCTGATTTTATAAGTCGAACATGGATATATTTGCATTCCCTGACACAATAATAAGGTTAAGTAGGAGGAAATATGAGGGATCACAGGCAAAAATTAAGGTGTGTGTGTGTGTGTGTGTGTGTGTGTGTGTGTGTGTGTGTGTGTGTGTGTGGAGAGGGATTGTCTCTGATCAGTTCTGTTTGAACAGAGGAGCCATGCAGCTGTTTCCCCTTTGTTATTTGCATTACATTTAGTACCATTAGCAAAGAAAATAAGAGCCTCAGGTATTCAAGGATATACTTGGTATGGTAATCAAGAAAAGTTGCATTTATTTGCAGATGATATTATTTTGTACCTGATAAAACCTGATAAGGACATTTCAGTGTTGTGAAACATTCTGAGACATTTTTAAGAGTCTTTGGGATAAATTAATTAAGATAAAATAAAGGTAATAGCTGTAATCTATGTACCCGCACAAGAACTGGTTCAGCAATACCCATATTTGTCCTAACATGATAAAATTATGTATTTAGGAGTATGGGTTAAAAAGGAATCTATAAAGGCAGCTAAGGATATGTGGGAAGAGACTAAACAAAAGATAATGCAAAAACTGAGAAACTGGGTGCTCTCTTTTATGGATAGCAAGGTACAAGCAGTGAAAATGTTTTTAGTCCCTTTAGTTTTATACACAAGGCCAGGCACATTTTTATTAACCAGAGAAGTTGCAGATAGCAATTAATAAAGATTTGAAGGATTTTATATGGAAGGGGAAGAGAGCAAGAGTCAAGCTGGATAAGCTGATCATTCCAATAAAACAAGGTGGAGTAGGATTACCTGACTTGAAGGGATATTTCAAAGCTACACAGTTAAGCCTCCTATATATAGTACAGGGAGAAATCCATAATTCAAAGTGCTAAGGGACGATGATGAGATGGGGGAAGCTCAAGAAATAAGGTGACACTGGGATTTTGGATGCAGATTCTTAAGAAAACAACAATAATTATACAGAATACTATATTCATAAAGTAGCAGAATGTAAACCAATACAGGAATGGAGAAAGGAGATTCTGCAGACAGGGATGACTGCAATTAAGAGTAGAGAGAATAGACAAGAGGGGGGTGGAATTTGCTGGAGGAAAACTGGCAAATAATTAGAGAAGAAAATGTAATAGAATGGGAAGAGGCCAAGAAGACATTTGGACTGCAGGTTAAAGACTGCCTTCCCTGTCAAGGATTGATATCAGAGTATAGGCAAACAGAAAGGAATAGGGGAATCCTAACTGAAAAACCAGCACTGGTAGAATTTTTAGTAGAATCTAGAAGAGAAGCTGCTGTTAAAAAAAGGATAATTAGTAGGGCATGTCCTATAAAATATTGCATAACTATAAGAGTCAATCAGAGGAGGTTAGAAAGGATTGGGAAGAGAGATTGGATAAGCAGTTCACAGACAAACAATGGGAGGATATATGTATGGCTCTCAAATATGCAATTGCTTGGAATTGTATGCATAAGTATTTGTATACCACAAGCAGACTCCAAAGAGTTTTTTCCTCAGGTAGATTGCAAATGTTGGAGGTGTGATGGGGAAGAAAGGGACAATTGAGAACATATTTTTTGGGCTGTAATAAGTTGGCAGACTTAAAAAAAATTCATTGCAGACTACTGTGTCAGAAATACTGGATGAGAAAATTGGTGAATTTTTTGAGCTGTGATACAGACTCAGAATTGACTAAGACATAGCATGGCCTTGCTGAGTCTAATTCTGGTGGCTGCGAAAAATCAACTCATAGAAAATGGAAATCAAAGCCTAAACTAACTCTATCAGAAATGGTGAATATAATAACAGAGATAAAAAAACTAGAAGTGTGATCTTTAAAAAGGGTAGGAGTAAATTACAGAGAAAAAAATGGGAACTGTGAGAACAGCACATGCAGAATAATGTTTTAGAGGGGGAATATGGTTTAAGAGAAAGAGGGAATTGAATGAGCTATGCAATGTCCGGCTGGCAAATGGCTGTGTAGACGATTATATGTGATGTATAATGTTTGCAGCTGAAAATATGTCAATATGGTTTGCTTTCATTTATATAAATGCACAATTTCCTATGTCATATATGATAATGCAATAAAGATGTTTTATGTTTAAAAAAAAAAAGAAAACAGGTGCCTAAAGGGGATCAAAATCTGATCATCTAAAGGGTTGGATTTGGAGTCTATAGGTTTGGATGAATGAGAGAACCCTCTTACTATGTCAGCACATCCATCATGTGAGGTAACATTTAATAATTTCCCTGGGCCAGTGATGCTTGGGCCAAAATGGAATCACCAACAAGATTTTTTATTTGTCTTTCTTGATTTTTTAGAAGATCTTTGGGAATTAGGGGTAGGGTAGAAGATGCATATAGGTATCTCCCCTTTCAGGAAAAAGACATAGCATTGATTTTCCAAGTCTCCAAGTATAGAATTCTTGAACAAAAAACAAAAAAACAAAAAAATAATCCTTGTTTTCCCGCCTCTCCTCAACTAGTTTAGACCAGTTTACAGGCATTGCTGTATTCTGGGCTGTGGTGTAGTTCCTGTGTTGTCCATTACCTTACTTGGATAGAAGGAAGTTTCTTTGCTCACCAGTGGGAGTGGGGAGCCTTGAGCAGACTACCTGTCCCTGTAGGAAGTGACCTCAGCACAAGAAGCTGTAGTAATTGGTTGTTTTGGACCATTTCTAGCTCTTTTGTAGTTCACTGTTTAAAATCCGCCCCTGGGTGTTTTTTTCTGGCTATACTGCTCAGACAAGCTCCTCGTGGTTCTGCAGAGTGATCTTAGCAGCAGGGAACTCAGAAAAGCGACTACTTTCTGGATTTAAGCATCTTTGCTTTTTTTTTCACTTGGAATAGCTTCTGTAGCTTACCCTGAACTAGCTTGAACTGTTTTTTAACTGTTTGCTGCATTATTTTAAAATCTGCACTTAAAGTTACATTTTAGTCGAATTTGATCGAAAGTTTGTTTGCTTGTTTGTTTAATTTAACTGTGGAGGCTGCCCACTAAAGTGTGCTAGCCTGTGTAACTAATTTATCACTGTTTCTGCATTTTCTGTGTGTTTCTACCAAAAACAAAAACAAAAATAATCCTTGTTTTCCAGCCTCTCCTCGACTAGTTTAGACCAGTTTACAGGCATTGCTGTATTCTGGGCTGTGGTGTAGTTCCTGTGTTGTCCATTACCTTACTTGGATAGAAGGATGTTTCTTTGCTCACCAGTGGGAGCGGGGAGCCTTGAGCAGCCTACCTGTCCCTGTAGGAAGTGACCTCAGCACAAGAAGCTGTAGTAATTGGTTGTTTTGGACCATTTCTAGCTCTTTTGTAGTTCACTGTTTAAAATCCGCCCCTGGGTGTTTTTTTCTGGCTATACTGCTCAGACAAGCTCCTCGTGGTTCTGCAGAGTGGTCTTAGCAGCAGGGAACTCAGAAAAGCGACTACTTTCTGGATTTAAGTATCTTTGCTTTTTTTTCACTTGGAATAGCTTCTGTAGCTTACCCTGAACTAGCTTGAACTGTTTTTTAACTGTTTGCTGCATTATTTTAAAATCTGCACTTAAAGTTACATTTTAGTCGAATTTGATCGAAAGTTTGTTTGTTTGTTTGTTTAATTTAACTGTGGAGGCTGCCCACTAAAGTGTGCTAGCCTGTGTAACTAATTTATCACTGTTTCTGCATTTTCTGTGTGTTTCTACCAAAAAAACAAAAAAAAAAAATAATCCTTGTTTTCCCGCCTCTCCTCGACTAGTTTAGACCAGTTTACAGGCATTGCTGTATTCTGGGCTGTGGTGTAGTTCCTGTGTTGTCCATTACCTTACTTGGATAGAAGGAAGTTTCTTTGCTCACCAGTGGGAGCGGGGAGCCTTGAGCAGCCTACCTGTCCCTGTAGGAAGTGACCTCAGCACAAGAAGCTGTAGTAATTGGTTGTTTTGGACCATTTCTAGCTCTTTTGTAGTTCACTGTTTAAAATCCGCGTTTGCACGGCTTTGCGTGGTTGTGCGCATAGCGCAGCGCCGTTTAAACAAGGTTAAACTTTTTCTGGCTCCGCCAAGTCTGCTCTTGAAATTTTCCCTTAAGGAAGCCCTACTCTTAGTATAACCAGACTACTCACTATATTATAAGCCTAGCACTTGTTCTCAATACTTCTCTACTAAGTAAGCATTCTCGTACTAAGTAAAGCACTACATCTACTTACCACCCCTGTGAATATCCACTTCCCTTAAAGGTACAGCACTCCCTTATACTGTTCTAGCATGTCGAGTGGTAGATTACTGGCATCGTCTCCAATTCAGCTGGTCAATCTGGGTATCTTGAGACAATGCTACAATTGTCTCATGTACACAGACAACCCTCTCCTCCTCCCAACAAACACAAATACATATGAGAGATGCAACTATATAGCCAAACTGGAGGCTGAACTCTCTCAACTCAGGGCTTGCATGACCAGGCAGGAGGAGATGGCAACCACACACACAACAATCCCAGTCCCACAAAGACCTACCACAACTGCAAACCAAACACATAAAAACACAAAGACATACTCGGAGGCTCTAATAAAAAACTTACCAAAACAACAGAGGCTCCCAAAGCAGACATCCAAAAATCCACCACCTCAAAACAAAACACATGCAACACATACTTCAATAAATCAGTGTGTCAACCAATCACAGCCCTTAAGGCCAAACACCTTGCCTGATACACTAGTAATAGGTGACTCTATAGTCAGACACACTGATGTCCCGCTGACCAGGCTGAACAAGGAGAAGGTGACTGTGAGCTGTCTATCGGGAGCTAGGATCCGCCACATAACACACGCACTCAAGTCACTCCAAAGCAAGTACAAATATGACTCCGTCATTGTCCATGCTGGTGTGAATGACCTGAGACATACCTCCCTGGACTACATGAAAAGAGACATAGAGGAGCTCTCCGATTATGTAGCCCAGGCTGGTATGTCCCTGACCCTGAGCAGCATCTTGCCCTCACCAAGAATGATACCACAATACAAAGACAAGATGATCAGCTTTAACAATTGGCTCAAGTACTGGTGTCATTCTAAGGGGATCCAATGTCTGTCTGCCTGGGATGACATGTTGGACAAGCCACGCTGCTTCGCAAGGGATGGCTTACACCTGTCACCACTGGGCTTCCAGATATTGGCTAAGGCTCTTGCCACCCCCATAGTGCCTTTTTTAGGCAAGGCTCAAAAGACAAACCCACCTCCTTAGGAAACAAAAATGGAAACAAACTAAGGGTAATGCTGCTCAACACCAGAAGTCTAAATCTCAAGATGCAGGCACTTGATGCACTCCTCAGCATGGAGAATATCGATGTCTGTGCAGTAAATGAAACCTGGTTCAAGGCTCCTGAGAGCACCCCAGCACTACCAGGCTATACCTCGTATCATGCTTTTCGGCCCCAAAACCCGGGACGAACCACAAAGGGAGGGGGAGTGTCCATATTCATCAAGGACACCCACACCTTCAGGTTAGTAACAACACATGAAGCATCAGAGACCATACAGGTGCAACTAACCATAGGCAAAACTGCTATACAACTGGTAGCATATTACAGACCACCATCCCAATCTCAAGAACCCCACTCAGCCTTCCTGAAGACATTGGAAGATATGAATGTATCACAAAATACCATCACACTGGGAGACTTCAACTACCCAAACATAGATTGGGTACATTATTCTAGCCCTAATACCCTAGCCCAAAGGTTCCTGGAATTCATAAATTCAAATGCACTGGAACAGCTAGTCACCTCTCCCACTAGGGGAGATAATATACTAGACCTGATCATCACAACAATGGGGACAAAATGCTCCACACCGGAAGTATACCCCTCACTAGTGAGATCTGACCACAAACTAATCACCCTGGATATACATATCCCACCTCCACCCCCAGCACAAAAGACCACAGTGAAAAACTTCTCAAAAGCAGACTTCACTCTTCTTAAGACTGAGATGGTATCCTTTAAGCCCACTGTGCCAGTGGATACCACATCCCACAATGCCGAATCCTTCACAAATGCTTTCTATGGACATCTCCAAGAATGCATGGATCATGCAATCCCAAACAAATCCAAGTCCCTCTCCACCAAAGGTAAGCGTCCTGTCTGGTGGACCTCAGCCATAAACAAATTGTATAACAAAAGAAGGAAGCTACTGCACGTCAGAGCAAAATCCCATGAAGGGAAGACATCTCTGATCAACATTAGCAGTAAACTACGTTCTCTCATAAAAACATCCAAGGCCAACTTTGAGAGAAAAATCGCTAAGGACACTAAAGATAACCACAAAGCCTTCTTCAGCTATGTTAGAAACCTGGGCGGAAACCCTCAGATATGCTCATAGTTGGTTCACAACAACAAAAAATACACTGAACCCACAGATATTGCCAACATTTTGGCTGACAGGTTCAGTGCAAATTTCTCCCCTCCTTCACCCCCAAAAGAAGAAATACTTATCCCAGCTGAATGTAATCTCCCTGTCATCTCAGATGTCCAAGTGAGAACCGCCCTAAACAAAGCAAAAAACACAGCATCAGTGGGACCTTACGGTATCCCGGGTTGCGTGTTACGTGAACTCCAAGAGGAGCTAAACCCACAAATAAAAATGCTATTTAACCTTAGCCTTACTTCGGGATATGTACCTGAACACTGGCATACAGCAACAGTGGTCCCACTCCACAAGGGGGGTGCCTCTACAGACCCTGGAAACTACCGCCCCATAAGCTTAACCAGCCTGGTCTGCAAAGCTATGGAAAGAATCGTTATGGAACTCATAAACAGAGACATAGGGGACCTACAGACACTTGACCCCACCCAGTTCAGCTTTGTAAAGGGCAGATCCTGCCTTTTAAACCTGGTTGACTTTTTCAAAACAGTCACTAGAGCCATTGATGAGGGCAAAGCAGTCCATACAGCATACCTGGACTTGGCTAAGGCCGACACAATACCCCACTCAGGCATCATAGATAAGCTCAACAGCTTAAAAGTAAACCCTTATGTCACTAGATGGGTTGCAAACTGGCTAAAGGACAGAACCCATAAAGTTAAAATCGCTGGAGCAATGTCAGACTCAAAGTCAGTCACAAGTGGTGTCCCACAGGGATCTGTCCTGGGACCCCTCTTATTCGGCATTTATTTCTCAGATGTTAAAGCAAACATGGGAGGGCTGTGGCTGACAAAGTTCGCAGATGACTGCAAACTAGGCGCCATAGTTGATACACCAGCAGACACACACATCCTACAAAAAGGCCTCACAGAAACGGACAACTGGTGCCGGAATCACAGCCTTAAACTAAATGCCAAAAAATGTATAGTCATCCCCTTTGGGAAAAACAAAGTACCCACAAATTATCACATAGACAGCAACCCACTGAGTACGGAAAAAGTAATCAGAGACCTAGGGACCCAAGTCGACAGCGACCTCTCATTTGACACCCACGTTGCAAAAGTGGTTAGAAAAACATTCTACCTTGCACACCTCATCATGAAGGGATTCACATCCAGATCCAGGGATGTCATTGTACCCCTATATTCCTCCCTCATCAGACCCATGATTGAGTACAATGCCCCATTTGGTATGTACCTCACCCGGCATTTGCAACAGCTGGAGAGACCACAAAAGTACCTCACCAAGAGGATCAAGGGTCTCCAACATATGTCTTATTCTGCCAGACTAAAGAAACTTCAGCTCTATTCAGTAGCATACCGCCTGCTCAGAGGTGATCTCTGCCTGACGTACAAGGCCATGTCCAATCAGGATCTGATGGACATGCTCCACCTCAAAAATCCAAATCCATCAGGACCACGAGAGCTAAAGACTTAAACCTCAGCACAAGTATGAATAGGACATGCTGGAGGGATAGATTCATAACCCAGAGGCTTCCCATGCTTTGGAACAAGATACCAGTTCGTATTAGGCAGAGCCCCTCACTGACTCTCTTCAAGAGAAATCTTGATGAGTGGATGGGAGATCGTAAGTTTACCCCAGGGGTCACATCTGTGTCACTGCTAGACAGGGGCACAGTAAACTAATTCTATTATATAAGGGGACCTTCATTGTGTCACTACTAGACAGAGGCACAGTATTCTAAATTTATTCTGTACATTTTTTGTACCATTTCATGGGGTGGCAAAAGCCACATCACTATGGCTAGGCTTACAAATGCCCCAGGGCAGATAGCCTAGTACTATACTATGAAACTATGAAACTATGAAAACAGCTTGATCTGCCTGTTCTGACTGGAGGCAAAGTGGTCTATCTGAGGAGTACCCCAGTGATGGACAATGTCCAGGAAGATTCCTCTGTTTATCATCCATTTGTGAGGATCTGTCTTGGATTGGGCTCAAGTAACTGGCCACTGAATTATTCCTCAAGGGAACATAAACTACTAGCAATGACAGGCTGCACTGTATGGATATGTCCTAAGCAGTCATTGCAAGTCAGCAAATGCAGTAGGCTCTTGTCCCACCTTGCTTGGTTATATACCACATAACTGTGGTATTGTCTGTAATTAGCCAGAGATGACCTGGAGACCAGAAGTGATGTAACAGTTGTAAGTCTAGAATCACCACCTTCATTTATCTGATATTTATGTGGTACTTCCTGTCTTGTTTGGACCAAACACCTTAGAATTTCACATTCATAGAACAAGTTCCCCAAGCCAGGTCTGAAGTATCTGTGTGAAGGTGAGGAAAGAGAACCAGAAAGGGCACTCCTGGATTGAGTGATATCTGGTGGATCCACCAATGAGAATCCCTTTTTATTATTGGCAAAAGAGGAAGTTCAGAGGATAGCAATGTTGTGTCCATATATATTTGAGATACCACTGAATCTTCCTTATATGTAATTTGGCTCAAGGGATCATTAAAATTGTGGAGTCATAAATCCCAGGGCTTTCAATATCTTTCTTGCTGAGGTCACAGCTAGAGGAAGAAGAAGAAGCAGAAGAAGAAGTAAAAGAGATTGGGAGTATTCCTTTAGGAACATAATCTTGTCCTGAGGAAGAAAGGCAGTCATTGATATAGAACTGAGCCTGCAATCCAGAAACACCATATCCTGGGAAAGAACTACATTTTTTTAGGTTTAAAGTGAACCACAGACAGTGGGGATTTATTTTGTGAAGTTGAGCCCCATAGGGTGTTTTTCATTTGTAGGAACTTGAAGAGGCTGGCCATCCAAGTAAGGAAAAATATGTATTCCCTAGAGCCTGCAGGGAGCAGCAACCAGACCTACTCACTTTGTGAAAACCCTTGGGGCAGTAGAAATCACAAAGGGCAAAGCACACAACTGAAAATTTATATTACAAATCAGAGAATATTAAAAACATCCAGTGGTCAAGATGGATAGGGATACGAAGGTACATATTTTGTAAATCAAAGGTTACCAAGAAAGCTTGAGGCACAAACATGGGAAGACGTGATTGCAGGCCAATCATTTTTAATTGTGGAACCATCAGAAATAAGTTGAGAAGGGACAAATCCCGAAGGGGTCCCCATTATTCCTCTTTTTTGGGAAACAGTAAAAGCATTTAATAGAACCTTGTCCATCTGTGATGAGCGGGAGCTAATTCTGTTATACTATGAACAAATAACTCCTGTAGAACTGGATGGATCAAATGCAGTTGGTTTGCTAGAACTTGAGGAATGTCTGATCTGTGTGGAGAAGAAAGACATGGCATAATGTAACTGCTCTAAATTATTAAAAGAACCTGGTTATTTTTGGTGTTTGATACCGAAACTGGAAAGGAGAGGGAAAGCTTCCTTGATAGACGGGTTAGGGGCAGACTGAGGTGGGAAAAGGGAGAGGTGTGAGGCAGAGGTGGATAGTCACAGGCAGAATAGCTTGTTAGGAATGGAGGTTTAAACCCCTTGAACTCTTGTTTGGGGTTATCTTGAGATCTCTTTTTTAAATATATTTTACTCTTTTGGGGGCAGCCATTTTGTATTTATGAAAAAAGGGACCAGTTTTAGAAAAGTAATTTCTTTGAAACTTGGGTAGAAGAGAGAAATATCTGCTTAAAACTTGCATAATATTCTCTTTCTGTCCTGAAGATTTTTAAAAGTTTCAACAGTAGAAGGACCAAGGAGAAGTTCCATCCAGAAGAGAATCTAGAATTTTAGATTTAACATCCTCAGGAAGAGACTGAAGCCTAAGCCATGAAAACCTCCCAAACCAGAACCAGTATCAGCTACTCTGGAGGAGGTATCAGCTGCATTATAGCTGCATTTAATAGATTGGTTAGCTACCCTGACAGCAGTATTTAGTAAAGAAATAGCAGTATAGTTGTTTTCAGAATCAGAAGTATCAGATACAAGCTTACCAAGGTCCCCTAACAAGGACAGGAGATACCTAGTCATATGTGTCTGATAGTATATAGTATGGAAAACAAGTGTAGAGGAGATAAAAACCTTTACAAACCTATTGATAGCCTTACTATCTTTATCACAAAAATGGCATTGATAAAAGGCAGATGTTCAGTACTTTTATCAGATTCCAGTGAAATGGCAACCAGGTCAGATGAGGGGTTCTTATAGAAACATGTGTGGGAGTTGGGTACTTTATAAAATCTCTCAGGCTTCTTTGAGGCAGTAGGTTGGTTTTCATGATTTACAGAAGCTGTGACAAAAGTATCCTGCAATGCTCCAAGAACAGGAGAAATGGTGGATGTTTTTTGAGACTCCCACATACATAAGATCACAATATAATTTCTGCATGTCTGGTACTTACTTGCCTTCCCATTGAAAATGTTGCATTATCTTTAACACTATATCCTCAAAAAAAGATCCTCCAATGGAGAATCAGGGGACATAGTGTTCTCCTTTTTAGACTCAAAGTGAACTAAGAAGGCTTGAGAGAGACTAAAGTTTTAAATAGTCTTGAGAAAAATCATACCACTTCTTCTGAGGATCCCTGACAGAAATGGGAGGAGGATAGGTATGCTAAGTCTATTGTTTTTTTTCTAGAAGGAAGAAGAGTCTGCACAAAATAACAAGGCTCGGACCTCCTGACATACCTCAGTAAGGTAACCTAATATTTATTATCTGATAAGAATCTGAGGAATGCCATTGGGTATCTCAGAAATAATCAGCCTTGATTCCCCCTACATGGCAGAGGCTGCAATCTGAACGGTCAAGGTGGAGTACTTAGGGGCAGCATCTTGTCAGCATCCAATGGGGTCACGACAGAGGGAGCAACCAATGCATCCAGATGGGCCAAGAACTTCTCAGGTCCAGCCAGAGAATCAAAGCATCAGAGTTATTTTTTTTTCATTCTTCTTAAGTAAAAGAATTAAAGATCACCTGTATGCTATTAGTAGAAAAGATACTAATAACACCCTTTACAGACATAGTCAGTGGACTAAGTTTAAGAAATGCTTGTTTTGTGTTGGAACATGTACCAGAATATATGGGGGGGGGGGGGGGGCTGATTACAGGAATCATGTAGAAAAAAAGAGAAACCATGTGGCAATTAAAGTTGAGAGCAGATGAGCATCCAGGGTTGAATGATGCTAACAATATAAAAGGTTTTCTCAAAAACAGGAAGTTACTAACAATTGTTAATAATAGCTAATAACCAAAAAAAGGATAAGAATTAGTAGAACAACAAATAAGTAAAATTAATACGCTTGTTTTTTGTTATTGCAGTTTCTTTGTCATTAAGTACTTTTTATTTCTGCAACTTTAAACTATGGATGAACAGAACTTAGTTTAATTAATTAATTTATTATAATCACTTTAACAATATGATTGATTGTTTTTCATTTAAATGGTCAAAGGACTGTGAATTTTATATTTCTAGTGACGTTTTTGGAGATGAAAAGCGTATGCATTAAAGGGAAGTACGCTTAAAAACAACCTTTTTCAAGCTGTTTTTTCTCTATACTCCAGTGTGGTTTTTGGTATATAGTTTGTTTTTGTGGTTGCCATACATCAGAATTCTTTTTTCTTTTTAGATTTGATAGGTTTGCTGACAGACAGGAGTTTTTTGGTCATTAGATCGTAATGACCTACTAGGAACATAGCTGTGTAGAATGTTATTTAGTGCTGGACAAGCAAATGTATTCTGGCTAATTTTATAAGAATCTGTGTATATGTTAGTTGATGGGATACTTCTAACCAAATTAGGCTTTTACTGCTATACAGTGTAGGGCTCTGAAAGGGGTAATTGCTTCAAATTTAGCAACTTTGCTATAGCATTGTTTTGATTTTTGGGATGCCTGAAGGATAGTAAGGATTGGAGAACCATAAAGAAATGTGGGGAGGAGATAAGTAGTAACAAGTGTAGCTTTAGTTGTGTTGGTGAGAACGTTTTTTAGCTTTATAAAGTATCCCTAGTTTTTGATGAGTTTTGCTTATTCAATTCTGTATTTGCTGGTCGAACTTAAGATTGTCATCCACTATCAACCCTAATAATTTGCTATGTGAAGTGACTTTAATGGCTCTATTATCAAGAGAGAGGACTTTAAATTTTATTTTTTCATTGGGGATTGGGGAAAAGTAGTAATCTAATTTTTTAAGGGGTTGAACATGAGTTGGGAGTTACAAAACCATGTTTCAGCTGCTGTTAAACTTTCTCGGTAATTATTTGGAGGTGTGTCATGTCGCCAGATGTGCAAATGAGTGTGGAGTCATCTGTGAATATATTAGGGAAGACTGTTGAATGGATTTGTGCAAGGTGTTGGTGAGAATGTTAAAGAGGATGGGACCAAGGCTAGAGTCTTATGGTACACTGGTGGTGAATGGGAGGTATGGAGAGGGCAGAGTGCTATTTTACTGACTGATACCTATTGCATAGGTAGCTTTTGAACCATAGAAGGTTAGGCTGAGAGAGACCTAATGAGGGCATATGAAGTAGACGTTTGCTGTCACAAACTGTGTTGAAGGCTTTAGACAAGACTAGAAATAAGGAAGAGACTAGTTTGCCATCATCTCTAACATTATTGACAGTATCTATAAAGGTGATAAGTGCAGGATTAGTACTATGGGAAAGATAGAAACCATGTGTGGGGGTATAGGAATTCTTCCTGTAGAAGATAGTTTAACAATTGTATTTTGAATACATTTTTCAAGTATTTTGGAGAGGGGGATAAGATTGCTATAGGTCTAAAGTTAGTAATGTCTGTTGAATTTCCTCCTTTGTATAGAGTGATAATGTGTAACTTTTTCCCAGAGAGAAAGGGAACATGGGATTCTTGGACTGACCTATTTATAAGGCTTGAGACAGGGTAGGCAATGCTACTGGCTGGTATTTTAAGGTACTCATTTGGAAGGTCATCAGCTGAGGTAGAGAATGCTTTAAGTTTGTTTAAGAATATTGGTATATAGGATGTAGGCACAGGTTTGAAGGCGAAAGCAGATGTGATACGTGGCTGCTGGGCAGGGTTAGGATTAGATGTTGGGGAATCCTTGGTTAGAGATGCTATATTATCTAAGAAATGAGAGTTGAATTGTATTATGGTTTTAAGTAATAAACTATTGGGAGAAGGGTTAGGGTTGAATATATGGCCAGGATGCAAGATTTATTTAATGACGGTCCAAAATTTATAGGGCTGTGTTTACTTTTATTCTGAAAGTTATTATAGTATATTCTTTGACTTCATTCATTTACTTTTTAGTGCAATTGTGAAGCATTCTGAAGTTTTCAAGATATTGTGGCATTTAATATTTTTGCCATGTTTTCCATGCTTTTTCTCTATCCTGCATTAGCATTCTACTCGTTTTGGATAGCTACAGTGTATTATTTGCTTTTTGTCTCCTTCTAGGAGGTACAAGGTTACGTTGGATATTTAGGAAAGTTGTATTGAATTCATTTACAGCATCATTTAAGGGGATGATTTCTAGGAAGCTCCACTTAATAGATGATAGGGTAGTAATGAACATTTTTGGGTTAAACCATCCTCTGGTCAAATTATAACATACAGTAATTGGTTTATAGCCAATGCAAAGCAATTAACGGAGAGGTATAAAACATGTTTTCTTTCATTTCCTGAATGCAGAAACCTAGCAGTCAGGAAGACTAAGTAACTGACATATGCAGTGTAATCTACTGGCCATGAGAAAGGACAGTAGCCAACTTAGTAAGTGGTCCTTAGAGTGCAAGGACTATTCATTTTGGGAGGGGGGTGTTAAAGGCAATATCAACCACAGGTAGGTATTTGACTAGTTGAAGTTAATACACAACGTGGTTCTTCAAGTTAAATCTGCTAATATTGTACAAAAACAAAATTATCATTGAAAACATTTGGGAGTTGTCCCTTATGGCAGATCTTCGGCAGTATAAGCGTCAGATGTAGTGACTGCAGGCAATTGTACAAAGACAAAATTCTCAGTGAAAACATTTGGGAGTTGTCCCTTATGGCAGAATTGCTGCAGTACTGGGGTCAGATGTAGTGACCACAGGATTTAAAACCTTTAATCTTTTTGGTTAGAAATCTTTTGTTCCTTTCCAGTTGAGCGATATGCTTGGATTTGTACATACCAAAAGAGCATTGTATTCAGTAATGGGTCTGATAAGGGAAGAGTACAATAGCAGGATGACTTATTTGGATCTTGAAGATATTCCCTTGGAAATTAACTTGGCCAGGTAGAAGGATTTCCTGACTGTGCTGGAAACATGATGATTGAATGAGATAGTGTTATCCATATTAAGTACTGGGTTCTTATATGACAGTATCTGTCTGAAGAGGAGTACCATTTACAACTTATAAGATCAGAGCAACTTTTCTGCCAAACTTTTTCATTTAGTTTGTGACTATTTTTGATGACATCATGTATATGTATATTCCAGACCTTGCAGGAGCTGTTTTGTGTCAGTGGATGAGCAGACAACAGAGCTCAGTTTGCACAAATCTCAGCAAACTTGGTTAACCATACTCCTGGGATATTGGCTTGGATTTCTACAAAATAAATGTAAAACAGGAGAGGGCGCAGAACTCTGATCCCTGTGGCACTCCACTAGTTACAAATTTACATGCAAGCCAATCTGCAATCCAGTGGACAATGTAGGGAGGTTTCATTAAACTCATCTAATTTTTCAATAATACCTGCATGGGGGCTGGTATCAAAAGCCTTGGTCAGGCAGGATAAACAGCATCAACAGAATGACTTCTGTCTACAGACCCTGTAACGTTTTCAAAGAGATTTACTAGATTTAGGAGACAGAACCTGCCTTTCACAAAACCAAATTGTTAGCTAAGCTATCTGCATAAATGAGTTCTCCTACAATACGTTCCATGGCTTTGCATATAAGGCAGGGAAGGCTGATGAGTCTATAATTACCTGGGTCTGTAGAGGGTCACCCTTGTGTAGGAGAGTCACAGTGGCTATTCTTCAGGCATCAGGTACAAACTCTGCAGATATGCTGAGGTTGAACAGTCTAACTTGAGGAACAGTGCATACTTGGCACTGATGAAAATGCAGCTTGGTATACTATCTGGTTCCATGGAAGTCTTGTTTTTTGCCTTTGAGATGTATTCTAAGATTTGTTCCAAGGTGATTATAGGGGAAACTATGGAGGTAGAAAACGTAATGAATTGGACTGTGAATATACTAGCTATATCCTGGGAGGTAGAATAAGCAATATAATAATTATTATTAATATTATTATTATTAATGAGCCCAGTGCATTGTTGGACATTATTCTTTGTTGAGTCTTTCGGCTTTTCCCGGTTAGGGGTCGCCACAGCGGAACTCCGGTCTGCTAATGATTGGCAGTAGATTTTTACGTGCCAAGTTGCCGGCCCTGACACACAACCTTCAACGAAGGTACGCCCATTCACGCATGTCGCCACACAAAAGACGGTCTAGCTGAGAATCAAACAGGACAACGTCTTACTTTAATTTCCTGAAATAAGTGATGTAAGATTTGTATTTTCCTATGGATTCTGTTGCAACTTTAAGTTCATACTTTGCTAAGGTGTTTTAACTTCCTGTTTGCCATGTTTCACTGCGGTCTTGAGGTAAGGAGATGGCGATTTCTTGCAACTTTTGATTATTTTCTTTCTTTTGTTGTATATTTTATTAATACAGGAATTCCACCAGAGATGTTCATGCCTGAATTTGCAGTTATATTTAGTGTAGATGGGTACTTACTTTTCTGTGAAACCTGTAAGGTATTTGTCTCCCACAATCACATTTCCCCCTATTAGTTAACAAGAAAAAGATTAATTTTAGTCAAAAATTAAGAAAAAGAGGAAGATTCCCCAGCAAGGATACTTATGTGCCCTAGCCAATTGAATCCAGCAAGGATTGTACGTCTGACAGATGGAAAGAAAAATGCAGGGTCAGTGCTCATGCTGGCGGTGATAATGTTTATAGGTGCATAGGTTCATAGTTATCTACTAGGCTAATAGTAAAAACTAATAGGTTCATAGTTATCTACCAGTGCCTTTATAAACCTAGCTGTGCAATCCAACCCAATTTTGTCCCCCTATATCATGGGTATTTATGGGGGGGGTGTTAGGACATTTCTAGAGGTTATGTAGGCGGGGTGATGTTAGTTTGGGCATTACTGTCTGCCTTTGTCTATCATAGGAGGAATAGATCCAAAATCAAATAAACCAGTAAAACCACAAAAAAGAGTATGGAGCAGGCAGACATCGTCTTGAAACCACCAAAAAGTTTTATTGATATTAGAATAAAATAAGATATAAGCGTTTTCATCTCAAGTCCACAATTTACAGAGACACCATCAGATACAAATTTTAAAATCAAATAAAATCATTTAAAAGCACCTTAAAGTGACATCATATCCTGAAGCAGTCGGAACTGAATAATTTAAAGCAACAGTGATCAAATAAATTAATACCATGAACTTGTCATGAAGGTATTGTATTAAAATTAAAACTAAGCAATTATGACTCATTGTTATACCACTATGTAAATTGGTAGCTGAGTTGTAACTTTATAAAATTCAGTAGCTATTGCTTACCTTTATTCTTAGTGTCTGCTAAGAGCTTTTAATTTTAGCAGACTACTAATAGACAAGTTGTTGTTCAATCCTGGCCAACACATAGAATTCAATCTAAGCTGCCATACAAGTTCCATAGGAGGAATCCTCTGAGACACATCTGTTTTGCCAACATGTCTTATTTATGTCACAAGCAAAACAAAATTTAAATCCTTGGATCTAGCGGTTCTGATGTTGTTTGTTTTGTGAGTGTGCAAAAAGTCCATTAGAGCTGAATCTGAGGTTGCTTTGTATGTTAGGCATAGACAGCGTCTCAGTAACTTATAGGAGACAGAGTATAGAGATAGCACTTTAAGATAATCTATACAGGGCAATAAATCTAAGATGACGTCTCTGCTTAATCTAGCAGAAGCAAATCGACATCAAGCAGGAATGGAAATCAAACCAGAAGTGGATAAAAATCAGGCAGCAACTGAATGTGTCAAAATACAAAAGAAAGACTATAAGGTGAAGGACCAGATGAGAAGGCAAGAAATGTGGAAAAAACATAAATATAGTTGCAAGTATAGAAAACTTCTGGAAGAGCCTCATGTTGATCAGGAACAAATGCAGGAATGGTTAAGGAGAGGTGAATTCAAACCAAGAAATGATAGGTTAATATTGGCAGCCCAAGATAGTGGGCTACATACATGCTGGTTTACAGAGTCCATTGAACATGTGAGAGAAACAGACAAATGTAGATTTTGGGGAATTGAATTGGAAATGGTTACACACCATGTTGCTGGTTGTGACACACTAATGGCAGAAGGAGTGTATACTGAAAGGCATAATAATGTGATGAGACTGTTGCAATGGGGATTGTGAAAACATTATGGTATCGAAGCGGCTGAAAAACACTGGAAACATGAGCCACAAAGCATCATAGAAAATGATGAGGTTTATATCACATGGGATCACCCATTACCAACAGTTCAAATGATAGATGCTAGAAAACCAGATATAAAAAGAAGACAAAAGTAGCATTGATCATTGAAATCGCCACACCCAGTGACTACAGTGTCTTGCGTACAGAGAGACACAAAGTCATAAAATACCAAGATCTGCAGGCAGAAACAAGAGCCATGTGGAAGAAAAATACCCAGACAGTTCCAATAGTAGTAGGAGCAACAGGTCTTATAAAAAATAATTTACAATCGTATTTAGATATGTTATCAATCCATGTAACCCTGTATGAATTGCAGAAGGAGTCATTACTGGGCACATTGTGGGTGCTGCGAAGAGCACTACTGGCTGTCATCAATTAGTGAAACAATACTAATTTCATGAACTTTAATCGTACTCTGACTTAGGAATGGGGTCCATTCCTGTCATGGTATTAGAAACCCAAAAGACTGGAGAAATTAAAAAGAGACAATATGTTTAGACCATGGATTCTCCTGGTAAGGACACTTTGTGGGCATTCCAGTTGTTGGATATGTTTAGTCAGGTACATGCAGAAGGGGGCATTATACTCAATGATGGGTCTGATAAGGGCTGAATAAAGTGGCACTATGACTTCCTTGGACCTGGATGCCATGTTTTTACTTATAAGCTGAGCAATATCAAATGATTTTCTTACTACCTTGGTCAAAGGCCAGATTACTGTCTACATATGTTCCCAGATCCCTGACTACTGGGTCAACTCTTAGAGGTTGTCTTATTGATGGAGTACTTAGTCTGTGTGGCATCTTTCCCAAAAGGCACTATAATACTTTTCTTTTCATTGAGTTTTAGTCTGTGACTTTAGCACCAGTCATTTGTCATTGTTAAATTGTAAGATGTTTGTGTCACGGGGGAATCTATGACAGCTCCCAATTTTCTGTCATCTTTGAAGTTAGACAGCCAAAGGCCCTTCACATTAGCCATTACTTAATAGAAGTAGATTCCAAGTAGGAGTCGTCCCAGCACAGAACTCTAAGGTACCCTACTGGTGACTGGTCTCTTAGTGCAGGTGGTATCACCAATCCTGACTTTGTGGGTCATGTCTGTGATCCAATTGGCAATCCAGTGAGGTATGTAGGGGTTTATGCTTAGTTTGGTGAGTTTGTCAACTATATTGTATCAATGTCTTAGCCAGGTCCAGGTAGCTGGTATGCATCGTTTCACTTAATCTATTACCTTGTGGCCGTCTCAAAGAAGTCCAGCAGGTTTAGTAGGCATCATCATTAACAAAGCCAAATTGGGTTGGGTCCAGTGTCTGAAGTTTGCCTATGTTTTGTTGATCATTTCCATGATAATTCGTTCCATGGCTTTGCATATAAACTAGTCAGACTAATAGGTCGGTAGTTTCTGGGATCAGTTGTTGGTCCACACCTGTGAAGTGGGATAACCATTGCAGTTCTCTGTTATTGTGGTACAAAGCCTGTTTTAAGGCTATAGTTGAAAAGTGACTCAAGTGGTCCTGATAGGTCATGTTTCCAGCTATTTGGAAGGTACCCCAGGATAGTGTTGGGACCCATTGGACCTGTGTCTTTGGCTTTAGCAAGCAACACCAGGACTTGCTCTGTGTTAATAGTTGGGGGATAGTTATGCTAGGAGGTACTTCATGGACAGTGGTGGGAGGGAGTTTAAGCTGAATTTGTCAGCCAGCAAATTCACTATATCACTCTGGTCAGTGAAGGTTGCACCATTTACCACCAGTTCGGCACACTTTTGTTTGCTGCCTTTGAGATTTTGGACATAGTTGTAGAAGGCCTTGTGGTTGTCTTAAGCCTGTGAAGCTATCTTGACCTTGTAATTGTCTTGCTGGACTTAACTCACCCTCTTAGTTTCCTGTTTAGTTTAATTAAGAGAGTTGAGCTCCTATCAGTATGGAAGTTGTTCTTCCTGATTTTAACTATGGCTTTTTTCCTTTTGTTATATACCATATTAAGGTTAGGATTCCACCAGTGTGGTTTGTTTCTAGAGTTTGTTTTGGGCTTCGTTCTAGTAGGTACACCAGCCTCTATACAGTAATTTACATGGTTGTATAAGGTCTTTGTGAACAATTCTGCATACGTTGTTGTGAAGTCAGGATTGGGAGGGACACTGAAGTTTGATACAATATCACTTAATAGGGTGCAGTTTCCTTTGAAATGACTCCTACCTGTTACAAGGTTTGCTGGGGTTACAGAGTTAATTTTTATTTCAATGGAGACAGCTTTGTGGTCCAACATTACCCATGAAGATGTAACACTGTGGGGGTGCAGTGCTCTCCCAGATTGGTGAGTACCAGGTCCAGTATGTTAGAACCTCTAGTGGGTGTACACACTATCTAGTCAAGGGTATTGTGTTAATAAAGTCCAGGAATTGTTGTGTCTGCAAGGATGAGGCAGTGTATGTTGTCCAGTTTGCAGAGGGGTATATAAAGTCTCCCATGAATAGGGTATTTAGTTTAATGGGAAGTGTCACTAGTAGGTCTAGGTATGAACTATGGGATTGTAGGGACATAGTGGGTGACCTATAGCTTGCTAGGATATGGAATGGGACTTAGTCTATGATGATTTGCACGTGGATAAATTCCAGGGCATCATCTTGTTAACTAATGTAGAGTTATGCTTGTTGTTAATATAGATTGAGATGCCTCCACATTTTGTCCCTGTCTGAGCAGCTGATGGTCTAAGTGTGTGGGAGGCACTAAAGCCTTAGACTGCTAGAGTGCTTTATTCAGATTTAAACCATGTCTGAGTAATGACACACATTGCTATATTCTCCAGAGTGAGGAGAGCTTGTAGGGTATGGAGTTTCTTGTTTAGGCTCCTAGAATTGAGCAGTAACACCTTCAGGTTTCTTTGGGTTTTATTAATTATGTACATAGGTTTGTCAACTTGGCATTGCCTAAAAAAAGGCTTAAAGGAGGAGGATAAAGTTTTAGTCAATATTCAAAAGCCTAGGTAAGACAGGTGCAGACCATCCTTTGCAAAGCAATGTGGTCTTTTTACCACATTCTACCGTGTTGACAAATATTGACTCACCCTGGAAAGATGCCATAAACTAAAACAATTACTGAAGTCAACCATCTTTTGTTTATGCTGTGGCATCCATCCTTTGTGTAGATAGAATGTTGCTCCATGCAAGACACATACCTGCCTTTGATAAATATTCAGAGAGCTCAACAGTGTCTGTCTTCATATAGTCCAGAGAATAATGTGTCAGGTCATTAACGCCTACATGGTCTGTGATAGAATCATGGTACCTGTGGTGTAGTGACCTGAGTGTGTGCATAACTTGCTGGATCCTGGCTCCAGGTAAGCCACTTACCATTATCATTTCCTTGCTTAGTCTGGTGAGTGGGGCATCTGTGTGTTGTACAATGTAATTCCCTGTGATAAGAGTCCTGGGTAGTGTGTTGACTTGCCTTCTGGGCTTTGATCTTGGGGCTCCACTGGGTGTAGAAGTATGTGTGGTGTTTGGTGTTGCTTTTGTTGACGGCTTTAGAGATTTCTGAGGATAGGCAGCACTGTGTATAGGCTTAAGAGATCTTTGAAGCTTGGGAAGATTGATTTTTAGTGCCTCAGCATAGGTTGTGGACACTATGTGTGTTGGATGCAGTGTGTGTGAGTGTGCACTTGACAACCTTGTTTGTATGCAAGATTTTTGCCTTCAGTGATGTTGTGTATGTGTATCTCATGTATACTATGTTTGTTTTTAAGGCTTAACTGACTGTCTGTGAACATGAGACAATTGTTGAATTGACTCAGGTTGCCCATATCTACCAATCTGGCTACAGAGACATTTGAAAATTGCATATCCAGGTTGCCTAGAACTGTATTTGCATTGGCTACAGTAGATCATGGACTGGGTTAAACAGTGGTCTCCTTAGGTGGTCTCTGGGGTTTGGCACTAGACAAAGTTAGACTGTGCTAAGATTTGATAGTAGTGCTGTTCAATGTGCAAACTAGCTGCTCTAAGCTTGTCTCTGCATACCGGCTTTGTTTTAGCCACACTAAGTTACAGGTTTCATTTCTAAGAGACATTATATCTATGCAATTTACCTTCTATGCATTTGTGACACTGCTAACCTCTTGATGTAATAATACCAAGAAAAAATTTTTGCGAGTGTAATTCTCCAATGAAACGTAAACTACCTTGACAAGACAATTTTAAGTATTATGGATCTTTAGAATAATTTAAAAGCAAAATCAACAAATAAAGCAAAAAAAAAGGCAGTAGCACTCCAAACAGTTAACTGAAATGCAAAACAATAAAATAAATCTCCTCTGCACCAAGCATACAATCTCAACCTCCTAACACAAGAAATCTGGACAAAGTCATAAATAATGAGGGGATAAAGGCCCCAAATAGGGACAATTTCTAAATATAGCTGTTACAAACTTAGAAAGTTAATAGAATAAAGTATTTTGCATTAGAATTAATTTTCTGAAGGGTATGAAGCTTGAAAATCCAATATCTCTCATTGTCTCACATCTTCAATTATTTGCCAAAGATTTGCCACAAAAACTGCAATTTTATGAGAAACAAACAAAAAAATATGAGGCAAAAATCTGGACATTCTGCAAAAATCTGGACATTTGAGAGGTATGCCACCAAGAATGGAGCAGGATTAACTCAGGATCCCCTCAGAGTATGAGCTCTGGGACAATAAGCTGGAGACAATTTGTAGTAAGGGAGTTTACTCAAGTGCAACACTGGTTTGCTGGGTGGGCTCTTTCTATTACGGATATATGGAAACAATGGGGAAGTACTTAAATATGTTATCCAACAAACAATAGCAATGAAAGAAGTGGGGACGAGACTTTGGAAGTTAGATTACGATAAGGTGCAGAAGCCAGAGACACAGACTTTTAAAACTACAACAACAAAAGCGAGGAGGTTTGGGAAAAAATTCAAACTAGAGCTCAAGTGCTGTGGTTAAAATTTCAGAAACTTTTAGCTTAATCTCTCAGTGGAGGATGAGGCAGACTCAAAAAACATGGGACAAAACAGTAGCAAGATAAACAGAAAGTCACTGTAATGCAACTTTATGCAGATATTTAAAACTATAAAAAGTACTGAAGCACAAATCCTGGAGCAAAATTCACAATGCTGCCACTACTGCAATCCCACGACAGATTAAGACACCAGATTGCTAGAATACAATTTTAGGCAGGTATACACAGCTATAAAAATTGCTGAAGCACAAACCCTGGAGCAGAATTCACAATACTTCCACTAATGTGAACCTTCCACAGAGTAACGCAACACTGTACATTTCTGCATGGTCTGGTGCCTTAGTCTGTGGTAGGTTTCTTTAAAGTTGCATTCCTTTAATCTGGAATGGAAGTTTTATAGCTGTATATACCCACCTAAAGAGTTTACCTCCATAAGGTCGCAGATGGTTTGTGCAACAGTCAATTGAGCAAACGTACAATGGGAAATATTCAGAATGTCACTTTACAGATGTTCGAATGGCTGAGGTGCGAATGCACTGTGCCATTCTAATGAATAACATCTTTTCGACATCCGGATTCCACGTAGTGAGTTTCGACATAGTGCCGCAAACATGTTCCGAACTTCGGTCATATCGGTCGATGTTATGTATGAGTGCACAAATCATACGCGACCATATGAAGGTAAACCACTTAAAGTTGTATTCCAGTCATCCAGTTTCCTAATCTGTGGTGGGATTTCAGTAGTGGCACTATTATGCATTTTTCTCCAGGACTGGCTCAATCAGTTAGTTATTTGAAGTTTGTTACATTCTTTTTTTTGGGGGTGGGATGAGCCAGAATTATTTGTATGTAGCATGAAAATGTCATTGGTATAAAGAACTAGTTCTAGAGAAGAAGACCATGAATTGAATCATTTATAAAGAGATAAAATAGAAGTGTACCTAAGATGGACCCTTGGGGAACACCACAGCAGAATGTTCCTGCATCTGAAAGGTTAGAGCTTACCACAGCTTGGAATGTTCTATCAACTAAGAATTTTTTTGACATAAAATGTGTTCTGTTCAAAGTTGTCTTTTTTAAGAAGAACAAACTGAAGGTTAACAGTCTTGAATGCCCTTGTCACGTTAAGGAAAATTCTTGCTGTTAACTTACTTTTTTATTACTCTTATGTGTGAAGTTAGTAACTAGGTAAAGAGCAGTGACAGTAGTGAAGTCATTCTAAAAGCTGTGCTGTTTATCACCAGAGCAGTCCATGGTGATTATTGTTTTTGAATATTTGTTTATAAATTAGTTTTTCAAAGATTTTAGTGAGTTAGTAATGTAGTTTGTCAGCTTGTTAAGGTGAGCAATTTTAGGAAGAGGTATAACAGTAACATGATGAGAGGTAAAGGCATGACAGACAAGGAGAAAGAAACAACTGAAGAGGAATTTATCTTCTGGGTGAATAAAATAAACTTAAACTAGGCTTGTCTGCTCTGAGTAAAGGCAGCTGTGAAAAGCTTACAAGGAATAAACAACAAAGCTAACAAACATGTCTTCCTGATAGAGTAGGGTGAAGATTATTGGTGAAATATTTGGTAAACCACTGGATATTGTCAGCAGCAGGACCCAGTAAGATAATTAGACAAGAATCCTTGTTTAAGCCACAATGCAGCAGCTGCAACTATCTAAGGACTAAAGAACAATAAACAGTGTATGCCAGAGGTCCAGAAATAGATGAGCTGCACGGACAGCAGTTCTAGTGGTATGACACGCATGTTAAAGCCTTTCTAGTGAAAAAAATCAACAGTAATTATACATACGCATACTGTTCATTTAGTAAGTCAGGAAATGAATCAGGGAAGGATGAGGTATAGGGAGGACAAGTAGAAAGTCACATACAAAGCACAAAGGCAAAAGAATGTTATGAACCAACGTATATTTAATTCGATATGATGTGGGGAGTAGTATCGGTTACAAAAATAACTTATTAGATAAGGCCGGGGCAGAAGAAACAATGTGCTCCTCAGGCAGTCAAGTTAAACACATCTGGTGCCTCTGAAAATTCAGTTAGAACCATTCATAACCACACTACAAATTAGTCACTTAGTACCCAACCGCAATCAATAGAATGTCCTTCTAAAATGAGTCAGGTGCCGAACTTTGAAAAGCCTTATAAATGCATGTTGGTGGTTTTGAAGACTGAATTAATATTAATTGTAAGCAACTGAATAAATAGCGATTTAACAGCTATAATAAACAATAAATCTACTTTTAAATGGGCAAGGTACAGAATTCTAAAAGCATTCAAAGCTTTTATCAGAACTTTATTTCTATTGGAAAAATAGCAAGCAGAATTTTAAATGTGTTAGAGCACCAAATTCACCAGTATATTTTGTTTTCATTTATATATATCTTAAGATTGCCTATGTCATACGTGATAATTTAATAAACATGTTTCTTGCTAAAAAAAATCACCAATACGTTCACGTTCAGTTTATAGTAGTCTTGGACTTTGGGAGAAAAAAAATGTTAGCATCAAAATGAAAGCAGGATGATTTTTTTATATTTTACTGATCTGGACTGGAAAAAAACAGCTGAAAGAAGATGACATTTTGTTTTAGCTATCTGTTTTTTATTTAATAGGTGATATGATTCAAAATTTAACATAAGGCTACTAATACTGGCTCCGCTTGTTCTTCTTGCAATTTTGGTATACTTTATACAATGTCTTTGAATTATATCTGATTGCTTGGTCATTCATGTTTTATAATTGTTTAGGGTACTAACTAGTTTGTGCTAAGTACTGTAATAAGGTGCACTATGTTTTTCGCTGATGCATTGTTTTTAATTAGATAATTCTTGTGTTTAGTTGGGCAATGATATTAACTAGCTTTACTAAAGACCACAATCATATCTCTCAACTGTCCAGATTTTTGAAGATTGTTCAGGTTTTTGCCTCATATTTTTGCTCTGTTTCTCATAAAATGTGTGGTTTTCTGGCAAATCACTGAAGACTGAAGTCACAAAATAATGCCATGCATTTGAGTTTCAGGCTTCATATCCTCCAGAAAATGCAAGCTAACACAATTCTAGTAACTGTCTACGTTTATAACAGCAATATTTAAAATATGTCGCTATTTTTTGGGCCTTTGTGTCCCCATTATTTTAGGCTTTGTCCAGATTTATTGTGCTAAGAGGTTGAGAGGTATGGACTACACTATCTTGGTTAGTGTTTACTATATATTAAATATGTATAGATTACTTCCTGTCACCATTTAAAATTAAACATTTTTCAAATATTGCATCTAATGTTAAGCTTTGTGAGAATGCAATGCTTTTTTCACTGAGAGGAATATATGACCTTTGTATCTTTTATAACATGACTAGATTACTTCCCCTATCTTCGCTTCCTTTATCTAGCAGTTCAACCTTTAAATAAAAAAAATAAAAACAGTTTTTGGCCACTCCTGGGCAAGTCTGTCAAGGCATGTGCTCTCTTGTTCAAATTTATTACTGAAACATCATTTGATGTGTTAAAAATAACAAATTGAAATCCCTTGTTCTTACTATCACCTCAGCTGCCTACAACCATAAAAATATTGTTATTCTAGGTGATTTTAACCTAAACTAAGCCCCTGAGAGATTACATTGTCAGTTTCCTAGCCAATATCAGCCTTATGCAATTAGTCAGTGATGCTACCTGTCCAAATCTCTGAAGCACCAACTACTCAATCCTGGACCTGCTAATCACTAATACCTCTCACATTATTTCCAATTTATTTCCAATGTATCTGTTCTTCCGCACTTATTAACTGATCACTCCTGAATAACTTTCCAAAATACCTGTCACTCAACCTGGCCCGAAACTAGCTACCTTCATACCCAGATTCCCAATCAATACAGAATACTTCAAAAATACCTAGCAACTTTTGAAAAGTCTCCCATTATCAACTTTCAGAATCACAACTCAGCTGCCACAGCTTTTACACACACCCTCATTCAACATCAAGACAAATTCATCCCTCTTACATAGTGCCTTTCCAAATACAACAAAAAAACCTGGCTAACCACTGAACTAAAAGCTCTGCTCAAACTTAGGAACAAATGCATGGTCTTCATGGAGACAAAAAACCCCACCAGAAACTTGTACTGCCTTTATCTCTCTATGTAACCGAGCTAAACAGTCTAATATGCAGTCACAAAACCACCTATTTCAAATACAAACAAATTGTTCTGCTAGGCAAATTCAAACATTTCTGGCAGGAAGTAAAATCTTCTCACAGACCAAAAATGTATACATCCCACTTTCTCCCCTACCTACACCTAGTCCTATGAAGGCTGACTCTCAACCTCTGTCCTTCTCAAGGAATTCAGCCACCTCTCTACTACTGCAGCCTCTACCTCTCTCCCCAACTCACCCGATCACCCTCCTTTTAGTCCCCTCTTCTAAGAAAATTACTCATAAGGACTTTGACTCCTTCTACAAAATATAGTCCTGGATGTACCCCCTGCTGCAGACAATGTACTCATGTTCCTTTTATCACTCTGCAAAGACTTCCTTACCACAGATCTTCTCTATATTTATAATCTGTGCTTAACTCAAAACACAATGTCAGGTATATAGAAAATTGCTCTTGTCAAAACCCTTCCTAAATAGCCTCAACCAGAAAATGCTTCCCACGTTCCCTTCATCTCTATCCTCCATACACTTGGGAGAATACTTGAAAAACTAATCTACAACCAACTGTCTACTTACATCCAGTAGTACTGCCTCCTCAGTTAAATGTTATGGGTTTTGGGCTTGCTAGAGCACAAAAACAGAACTATGGTCACTTACATGTGAGATCCTTCTCAACATGGATAAAGGAAACCATTCAGTAGCACTCTTTATTGACCATACCAATCCTTTTTTGGTCCCCTTGGACCTCATTTTTACCATCCCAGACCCCCAGTACTTAATGTCCACACCAGGTCTACCAGCTCTTTTCCAACCCCCTGGATTTACTCCAGTTTTGCTGGGGCCAGTCAAAGATCCTGTGGGTGTCCTGGGGGCTCGACTAAGCTGTGCTTCCATTCCGGGGGGGATTTTTTATGACCGACCCATTTCCTTTCCTCTCCCCCATGCTTGTTGATTATGTCCAAAGGCAACTTCCCTCTTTTGACCACACCTTCTCTTAGGGAATGCATCAACAATCACCCTTCCACTTTGGATGGGCGTGCCCAACCCTTCCCTTCCCTTCAATGCCACTCCATCAGTCATCTGAGCTGATAATTGAACCCAGTTCAGCTTGTCTGTAATCAGGGCTTTATTCCTTTATGCCACTGGAGCTGCTGACCTTGCCAATGCTTTTGATCTTATTGACCACCTCCTCCTCCTTCACTCCATTTCTTAAGAAATAGGTTTTTCAGAGTCAAAATAGGCTTATTCCCATCACATCTAGCACACCTTACCATAGGAATTGTTTGGGGTACATACTATCCCCACTGTTGTTTTCAATCTCTATCAACAAACTACCCTCTGACCTTCCTAACCTTTTTATCACTCTTTATGCACATAACAATGGTTATCCTTTGATCCATTCCCTCAAATTCAACTATTCAAATCCAGCTTCACTCTGACCTTTACTCTCTTAATTATTGGCTAAACAACAATAAGCTACTCCTAAATCCTCCAAATCAAAAAGTATATTTGGAACCTAACAAAAGCTGAAGAAATCTCCTAAAAATGTCAACATTGCAGATCTCAATGGTTTAACGATAGAAACAACCATGTTCTTTAAATATTTAGATTTATGGCCAGACCAGTCACTTCACTTCCAAAGCCACATTGAAAACACCAGAAAAAAGATCAGTTTGTTTTTATTCTGTTTCTGGAAAATATCTACCTTTCTTTTCAAACCAGGTAGAGCTGCAATAGGCAAAGGAGTCTTTGTTTAACTTGAATACAGGCTCTCCATCATATCCACATCACTGAAAAAAGCCATCTACTATACAATCTATTGAAAACAAAATCTGTCAGTTAATTTCTAGTTCTCATGCCTGCATGAACACCACTACACCACCCTTTCCTAAAGCAATGGCTACCAGTTAACTTCAGAGCTGTGCTACTCCTAGGGTCTCTTCTTTTCAAACCACTTTAACCAGGCCACTTTCCACCTCTTGCAGCTAAACTCCATTATAAAATCACCATCTACAACCTCTGCAGTCTTTCCCAATTAACTCCCTCACTCCAGACACCCCAAACCAAGCTGCATTACACCTAACCATTCCTTCTCCATTCTTGCACCTAAACTCTGGAATCCTTCCCACCTCACCTAAAAGAAGCCATTCTTTCCCCACTTTCAAAGCACAACTCAAAAGACACTGCCATCAAAAATCTAACCGCAAGTCCTTTTCCACATAACACATCACCTCTCTCCTCATGTACATCAATTCTGCCTCGACTCTCTGTTTTCACCTGATGCTTCCCTTTTCTATTTACTACTAAAATTAATCAAAATTCGTCTACTGTGTTAATGATATTACATACTGTTTCAGTTGTCTGTAGAATTATCGACTTTGTGTGATTGCCCCATGTTTGGAATTTGTTCTATTTTTTTTACATTTCTCCACCCAGAATGTGCCTGCAAATGGCTTGTTGTGATCTGTGCACTACCCTTGCAAACAAACTGAATAAAGAAAGAAACAATGAAGGAAAGTCTGTATCAAATACCCTATGTGCTTTGAAATTTGTTTTCTAAATGCCACACTACTTGAAGAAGAGTACAGAAGTATGACTTGCTTCTGAGTTTCGGCGGGTTCCAACATCCTGATAACATGTTCAGAAACTAGTAGAGCATGCTTAGTCCCTAAAAAGCTTTTAATTTTCTTGTCATTTTATAAAACTGATGGTGATAGCATCAGAGCCAACATTTCAGGGATAATTCAGATGGTACCCCAACCCGTAGCTCTCAAATGTCCTTGATTTTGCCTTATATTTTTGCTCTGTCTCTTGTAAAATGTATGATGTTCTGGTAAAACACTGAGGATTGCTGTTAGTTAGTAATGCCAGACATTCCTTTGTCATACTTCCTATTCTTCAAAAATACACATTGAAAATGTTTGTAATATTAACTTCCCTTGTGAATTACTGTAATATTGACAAATTGTCCTGACTCGGGAACATATTTTTGCATTTGTCCAGAATTCCTGAGCAATAAAATTGAAAGGTTTGTGACAACCACAGCAAAATGGCTCAGTTAAACAAATATGGGGAACGGAACTTTCAAACACTTTCACACTACACTTTATATTTTGGTAAAATGAATATTAGTCATAAGTAGTTCAAGCATTTATTTAGCAGCACAGCCAGCAAATGTACTTTTTAAAATTATTTAAACAGATGTCAAAAATCATTAAGAGGTGAGAACCTGTATATATAACTTGAATTCACTCCAATGGAGCTCAGGAAGTCTGCACTGTAACCTCCAATGGGCGGAGCCTGAGCCTTTTCACAATCAAACTATGTCGTCACATTTCAAACAAATGTTCATATCTGTAGAACCATCGGGATTGTGAAAGAAGTATAAATGGCACACTCTTCACAAACTATTTTTATAGTGGTGGTATTCTTTAGGTTCTAGGTCTTAAACTGGATTTTATAAGTCACAGCAAACAGAGTAACTATTACTTTTGTAATATTTTGTAAACAACTTACAGTACCTCAGTAACCACTCAAGTTATACACATACTGTCAGTAGCATTGTATTCATCTTAGTGCTTTCATATGAGACTAAGGAGTTCTGTCTGTGTTACTTGGTTGTTCAGATATTTATAAAAATGCGAAAATTATATCTATATAAATTAATATCATAAAAACAACAGTTAATATTTACTTACCTGCAGTACACAGAGGTCAAATAGTAATGCAGTTGAGTTTACTATTGTGTAAGCTTTAAGATGAAGTCTTTTAAAACCTTGTACATAGCATGGTTTTCGAATTATTGATGCAAATATGAACAAGCAATATCTGACGTCTAGTGGCGTCAGTAGGAGTTAACTGCAGATGCACCTGGAGGTGTCACTCGGATGTAATGAGTTAAGGTTTATACTAAATTATCAGTCTGCATAATTTGGACCATGGTTTGTGTGATTAGTAGAACATAAGACAATGTGACAGTGGCATTCACAGTTCTCCTGTTTCACTGCTTTTACTGGAAACATGACTAATGAATACTATCTTTCCATGCTAGTATTGGATGGCCATATTCAGTACCCAGCATCAGGAAGCAAATTCAAGCTGAATTATCTGTGATCCTTTGATTTTGTACAACCAATCTTTGACCCCAAATCTCAAATTTATCTGCCCAGGGAAAAAGCACAACAATCATTTTCATCCACTGTGATATACTACATAGATCCGGAGAAACCTGCCAGTTTCAGATGTGTATAAAACTGCCTGAGTTTCAAACAGGATATAGTGCAACTTTCATCCAAGTCCAACTTTTAATCATAAGTGCTGACTGACTATCTGGCTCACAGAGTTCCAGAGTGAAAATAGTGTTTTAGTACTGAATGTTGCTATGAACTTGAAGTAAAACAGTCCGATGTACTTTAGAGCTGTAACATGGAACCTAAAACAGGCAGTTGCAATTTGACTCCAGTCTGTTAGAGGGTAAAATAAAACTGTGACAGTGAAGACTGGAGCTGTATTTATTAACTGTACACTGCTCTCTCAGATGAGACAATTAGCATACTACAGTTCTAGTTTTTTATTACTTTTTTGCGTGAGTTTCACTTCAAAGGAACAATTAAAAATATAATGTTGTGAGGCTGTAGTCCAGGCATAGGTTTCCACAGATTATAAGTCTCACTAGGATCCGGGTACAATACAGTTTCTATACTATTGAACTGGTATCACTGGAAAAAAAGTCAGTCTGTATGTAGTGAATTCTGATTTGACTTCTGACCTGGTGTTTGGAGTCCTAGGACCACAGTAAGGGCTTTATCCTTGTGGGCACTCGAGCCAGCTGTCTCTACTATTTTATGGGACCGGGTATTGGGGTCTATATTAGAACACCGAACTTTCAAAATTTTGAGTGTTCTAATATCGAACCCTATTAATCGAAAATGTAAAATATCGAACATACAGAACAGCAAATTTTTTCCTACGGAAAAAATTCACTGTTCCAAAACACATACACACAACACAAGCACACCAAACAAACAGCAATCCACACACATACACCTAAACTCTTACACCTAACCCTACACTAAACTATACATACACCACTAACTATCCACTTACCTTAACCCAAACCCTAACCCTAAGGTCCGTCACTATCTCACAGTCACCTCACCCGTGCCCTAACCCTAACTCACCTACCCCGCCCTAACCCTCACATCCACACAATTGCACACTTACCTGAACGTGACCCCTAACTTTCCACCACAGTGCTGAAAATACAGAAGCAACAGAAATGGACAACTGAATTCTTTCCCTAGGAAAAAAAATTGGTTTTCTGTTTCTTCAATATTTTCAGCATTTGCTGAAAATGGGTCAGTATTCGAACACTCAAAATTTTGAATGTTCGGTGTTCTAATATAGACCTCGGGTATTGTTAACATGGCAAGTCTCCAGTTGAAGACCTAGTGTCTGGCAACAGGTAGCTTTGGAAATGAAGCAGCAAAGTTGGATTTATTTCCTGCTTGTGTAGGACCATGTGTATGGCATCTATGTTGACATCAGTACGTCTGAATCACAGAAGGGATAAGGTTAGGCATAAAAAAAATCCTGTTGTTAAGATAATGCCATACCAGTTCAAACACATTTCCTCTTTGACCTACTCCTTCTAGGATACCATATGTTTTCCTCAGTGATAAAGGGCTTCAGGTCTGTGGGAAGTAAGACAACGGTAACAACCAGCAGCTGTGGGAATAATGGAATTGAATTCAGGTCTGTGGCAAGTAAGACAGAGGTAACAACCAGCAGCTGTGGGAATAATGGAATTGAAAAAATACAGAAAGTGGACCTCTAGTTATGATGGGATATAGGAAATAGAATGCCCAATGTCCTATGAACATTAGTGAATTGTTTGCAAGTGTTTGGGAATTCCAGTTATCTAGTTTTCAAATTTAAGGGTGGAAACTGTCAATATAAGTTTTGGAAGAAGTCTGGTGCAATCAACTGATACAGAAAAACTAAAAGAAAAACCACCCTCAAGGTTTGCACTTCTGGTGAGCAAAGTTTTGTAAGAGATGATAACCACATTGGACACCTGATTCACTGAAGGGTCACTAATGGGCTAATTTCTAGCCAAGGTGTCTGCATTGCAGCAAGTTTTTAAAAAAGCTAAACAATATAGAATGCAAGTTTAACAACTATACAAAAGTTTCTGGAGAGAGGATGCAAAAATGAAGAGACTGCTAATGTGAAGCAGGCCAGCATGCATGGGGTCTATATTATAATCACGAAATAGACGGACTCTAGAAGATCGACACATAAACATCGATCTACAAAAACAGCGAAGGACGGAAACGCTGAAATGCACAACGCCGAACAGATTCCCGGAAGCAACAGCGCTATACAGGTAAGTAAATCCAAAGTAAACAAAAAAAAAACATAACACTTTTACTAACGTTTTTTGCAGGGGGGTAAGCCTCCCTGCACCCCCCCCCCACTTATATATACCAACTCCGAGATCACTCTACAGTGGAGAAAAGGATATATTTCCTCATCCCCACAATCACCCTGCTGGCCAGGGAAATCCGTTCGGCGTTGTGTCTTCGCTCTTTTTGTAGATTGACGTTTATGTGTCGATCTTATCGAGTTCACCTATTTCGTCTTTCATCTTTCTAATATAGACCCCTTGCATGTAACAGAGAACCAGGTGAAAATGAAGTTACTGGAATCCAGATTAATGGATTTAGAAGACTGAGCTCACCAGAAAAATATCAGACTGGACAGAATATTGAGAGAGTAGAGGAGTGAGATCCTGTGGCCTTTTTAAAAGATTTTGTTGGCAGGTTGGAATAGTATGCAAGAAAAGTTGATATACAAAGGACATTCCATATTTTTGTTCTAGGTTCCCTCTAAATTCCACGGAAGCCAGTGCTGTTCACAGTGCCAGTTGCAATATATGTACATATGAAAGGAAAGCAGTGTTATTGTTTTTGTGACAACTAAGGAAGAAACTGTCACACAGATGCCATAGAATCTTTTTTGAGCAAAACTACAGCAGTGAAATAAGAAGGAAGAAAAACATAAGATTTATCCCAGATAATGAATTAAATCTGTAAAGAAAGCCTTTGCTGTATCCTGACTTTCTTAAAATATTATTTCTACAGGGTACTATAACATTTTTGGAATCTGCTGAAGCAATAAAGCCACTGAAAGTGTGGTCGAATATCTCAGTGAAGGATGGATCAGAACAACAAATTCTCCTTGAATCAGTCAAAATGTGATTTGAGAAGGCTGGGCTCTGAACCATTTTCACTATTTTAAAAACAGCTGATGAAGCTAGAGAAAGTGTCCAACGCTATGCAGACTGATTACTTAATGATGGTCTTTCCAAACATCATGAAGTTTTAGGAGAGGTGCATTTAACAGTAGTTCTATGCCCCCAGCCCCCTTTAAATGAATGGGTATACACTGTTCATAAATTATGATTAGACCCAGGGGGTGAAAGTGAGGTTTGGATGCTTTCACATTTTTCAGGAAGACTGGATGATTGATAACAAAGTTAGAATAAATGGAAGGATTGGGAAGTTCACCCTTTTTTTCTGGGAATCAGCTCTGCTAATTTTTGATAATGTATGATTTTCTTTATTGACATTTGCTGTTTGCGTCATGTGTCATCATGGTACAAAAAAAGACCTTGAATGTGGACAATGAGTGGCTGTTAGAAAGTCAAAATTATATTCTGTTGCATGTTGAGAGAAATTTATTGAATATTTGGAAAGGGCTGGATGTTTAAGATTTGATGTTATGTATTTGATGTTATGTGTTTTTGCACAATTAATTTATTACATTATTCTTTATTCAGCTATATATTGGATCTAGAAGGACAGAATCAGTGCATGAATAATGGGTTACAGTTTGAACTGGCAATATAATTGTGAATTTTCGTTTTTGCTTAAGTAACAGAAAGGGACATTAAACTATCACACTATTTCGTTATAAGCATTAAGTTACTGTAGTTTATTTGGGTGTAAAACAAAGTCTGCCAGTTCTTCAAAGGAGTTACTTTATTATATACTATGATGCTTACATACTTGACTTGGAGTGTTAATGATTTAGTAAACCCAATTAAAAGGCCTTGAACATTTTCTATACTTAAAAAAAAAGGCACCACAAATAGTTGCTCACCAGGAAACCCACACGTCAGAGACTGAAACCTCCAAATATGGTTATGAAGGGGGCTTACCTCTGTGAAAGAAAAAGAAAGATGGAAGAGACCATTCTTTTCCAGACGAGTCTTGGGTTTAACAGAAACAATTGACTAAAAGATAATGAGGGTAATTTTGTTGCAGCTAAGAGTAGCTGGGAAGGTTTAGTCATTACAATAGTTTCAGTATGCGTATTACAAGGTACCTGTAGTCAGATCTAAGCAAATTTTGTCTGAAGTTATACAGTTCCAAAAGGGAATAACTTTGTTATTGGGAGATTGGAATTTGATGGCAGATGTGAAAGATGTGTAAGGAGGCTCAAGGGCTTTTTAGGTTCCCATTTAGGAATACAATATAATTATTTTGTTTGTTTATGGGACTTGTGGATGTTACTAACTTGCTAGATCAAAGGAATGTTGTATATATGTTACTTCTCAGTTTATATGACATAGTTAAAAGCACATATATTTCTACTGGCAAAAGAGTATTTATATATGTCACACATAATGAAAGTTGTCCTCTATTATGATATCAGGACATGTTCCTGTGTTTTTGAAAGAAAAATATCATAGGCTCATAGGCTCCTAGGTGTGTTCTTTTGCTGTTCACAATATTTTGGTGAACCATTTAATCATCATCTAGAGAAGTGGGTTCTAAGTTCCATCAAAGAAGGCCTTAGATATTTTAAACTGGTGGAAGCTCTTGAATTTTTTGTTTTTAAGTTTGCTATGCAACAATATATGCTAAAATTAAGAAATGCAGATTATTCGTGTGGAATGAGTGGCAGAGGTGTCTAGCACAGAAAAACGTGTTACATGCTGATAGGGATGATGAAACAGGTTCATCAGTTCATCGGCTCATAGGCTCCTAGGTTTGTACTAGGCTAATGACCACTGGGGCCTTTTTAAGGCCAGCCACACATCCCAAATCTCTGACAAGTTCTGGTTCCCTTGATAAGTGTAAGCGGGGACTTGGGAGATTAAACATTTACAAGCAGGGACCTGGAAGATGAAATGATACAGAAAACAGAATAGGGGGAAAACTGAGCTTTCTAAAATATTTAAGGCAGAATTAGATTACAGATCTTAGTCCCTCAAAGTCACATTGTCATACTCTAAAGGGAAACTAAACACCTACCCGTCCAGAGGCTCAAGTTGGTCCAGTAGCAGTGTCACTGGCACTAGAGTCTGCTGGAGTTCTTGGTTTGAGTCCCAAATATGAGCTAATATTATCCTTTCATTTCTAAGATTAAAACAGTGCCTAAGTAGAAGGCCTTTTCTGTATGTGCATATGTGTGCGATGGTACAGCAGTTGCATTGTTGCCTCACAGCAAGAAGTTTTCCCATTCGGTTCTCGGCTGGAGTGCCTTCTGTGTGGAGTCTGCATGTCCTCCCCGCGGTCGAGTGGCCTCTGAAAGACATGCGTGAATGGGCGTGCCTTCACTGAAGGTTGGGCGTTGGGCTGGCAACTTGGCACCATAAAAATCTACTGCCAATCATTAGCGGACCGGAGTTCCACTGTGGCGACCCCTAACTGGGAAAAGCCAAAAAGACAAACAACAACAACAGCATGTGTGTTGGTAATTTAACCTTACTCTCCATACCTGAGGTTTCCTAGCTGGTATGCTGAAGGTCTTGGGGTCCAGTCCTAAATGAGAGCTAATATTAACCTTTTATTTTGATGATTTGAACAGTGCCTAAACAGAAGTCTTTCTCTGTATGAGTGTGTGTGTGTGTGTGTGTGTGTGTGTGTGTGTGTGTGTGTGTGTGTGTGTGTTTGTAAGTTTTCCTCAAGCAAAGGGATTTTTGAGGTTTTACCTGGAGCACAGAAGTAGCTTGTTCAAAGGTTAAGAATGGTGAAGGGGACTTACATTGTGGAGGGGTAAGAAAGACATTAACAGGCCAGGTGCTCTAAAGACCAGTGGCTATATTATACATGTTCAGGAATTATTACTTAAGATTGTACTCAGTGTTTGTATTAAGTAGAATCTCCCCAGAGAAGAAAATGATGTGTTTGGACGGACTTGTACTTCTGGGTTTAGATTTGGAGGAGACAAAGAGTTTGTTACTCTACTTTCTGAAGGAAAGAAAAGCAAGTCCTGAAGGGTCTTCACAATGCTAAGACATCTGCAATAGATTATATAACTTCCAAACTTTATGAACTGGGGAACAGTAGCTCCTTAAAGTGTTAAATAGAATTTTGAGTGGTTTCCTATTCACAGACTATGGCCATAATATCAATGATTCAGACGGAAAGGAAGGGGTCTATGTCCCAGGGTCATACCATCATATGTCTGTATTATCAATATTATAAGATCTTCATGGGAATTTTGGCATCTAGGTTATGCCTGGCTTAATTGATATGGACTAATGTGGATTTATCTTGGGATATCAAGCAAGTAATAGTATTTTCAATACATATATAATAATAATAATAATAATAATAATAATAATAATAATAATAATATTTATTACAGTGGAAGCTGTTAAGCCTAAGCATCCACTGGTGATAATTACTTCAGATGCAGAAGAAGTGAAGAAGTCTTTAACAGGGGGAGCTGAGATTTTTTATTATTTATGACTATGGAACATTTTGGGGTTTGTAATGCATCTCCTTCAGCTCATTCAGAATATTTCTAAAGCTTCTTTGACCCAAGTAAAAGTTAATAAAGATCTCATCAGATATACAATGCAGGGTTGTCTACCCTTCACCCTTCTGTTTGTTGTTTATTTGAACAAATAAACTAAATAAACCGAATAAACCCCTATGTCACCTGCTGGGTTGCCAATTAGCACAGATAATCAAAACGGGAAGGTTCTTCCACGAAAAGACCAGCCACTAGTGGAACCCCCCCCCCCAGGGTTCTGTGCTGGGACTTTTCCAGTTTAGCATCTACATTTCTGAAGTAGAAAATAATACCAAAGGGCTCTGGCTGACAAAGTTTGCAGATGACTGCAAGTTTGGAGCAGTCAATGAATCCCTAAATGACTTAGCTATCCTACAAGAAGGTTTGTCACAAATAAATAATTGGTGCCAAAATCATGGACTGAAACTAAATGCAAAAAAATGCATTATTGTATCCTTTGGGAAGTCATCTACCCCAGGGAACTACCATATTGACAACATGACCCTAAGAGTTGACCCAGTTGTTCTGAATTTGGGAACTTATGTGGAAAGTGACCTAACGTTTGACCAACATGTGTCTATTGATGTAAGAAAGTTCTTCCATATTGCACAGCTTATAAACAAAGGGACTGTGTTTAGATCAAGGGATATCATTTACCCCCATCGAGGGATATAATTTACCCCCCATTACTCAGCTGTCATTAGGCCAGTCATTGAATATAATGCTCCCTTTCACAATTATCTGTCCAGACACATGCAACATCTGGAATGCCCACAGAGATACCTTACTGAAAGGATATAAGGCCTAAACAACATGTCTTACATGGAGTCACTCAAAGCCCTGTCAGTATACTCAGTATCTGACAAATTAAGAGGTGACATGTGTCTGGCATACAAAGCATCCTCCGACCCATTACTGATGGATTTACTGCACAGCAGCAAGTCAAATGGCATCAGAAATACTTGGTCTAGTGATCTAAATATCTTCTGCAACATCAACAGGAGGATTTGGAGTGTCAGGTATACCTTGCAGAAGAACCCACTGCTGTGGAACAGACTCCCCAGCCACATAAAACAAAATTCATTCCTGTCCATATTAAAGCACAACTTAGATCTATGGATGGGAAACAGAAAATTTTCCCCAGGACTGCCCCCTGTACTACTAATGGGAAGAGGCAGCTCCTAATTGCTTTATCCCAGGCATGGGTCCCCTCAAATTATCTATGGTATGATCCCAGTTATCATCATTAGGGATAATATATAATTAGCATCCATTGTATGGGTAACACCAATCTAAAATGGGATAGATTATTTTGAGCAGAAAAAGGGAAAGTGGGTAGGTTTAAAATGACCTGCAAGGGCTGCTAGTCTAGAACCTACCTATGAATATATGAACCTATTAAGAACTATTAGCAGCTACAACAAGAGCTTTGGCTTTGAGAAGATTTGCAGTGGAGACAGTTGAGGCTAAATTAGTGATTTTTCCTGATGATACATCAATTTAGTAAACAGGCCTAGAAAAGGATTTAGCTCTTCTATCTGACTTGGGAAAATTTAATTATTTAGTAGAGTATAACATTTTTATATCTAAAAGTTGATCTTTAACTCATTAATTCCTATATGGTAAGAAATGTCACACCTATAGCAACCTACACACATCCCTGCATCCCAGAGCATTTTCTGACACTTATCTTAAAAAGCATAAATAAGATAAGCAAAAGTAAATACTTTGTGAACAATAAAAGCTATTAAAACTGCACAAATAGTATTTTTTAACAAGAAACTTCTTTATTAAATTATCTTATGGCATTGACAATTATACATTTATATAAATGAAAACAAACCATAGTGACATATTTTCATTTGTAAACATTACACATCACTTGTAATCTATCCAGTCATTGTCAGTCTAACATTATAAAGCTCATTCAATTTCCGCCTTCCCTTAAACCTCATTCTTCCTCCAAAACATTATTTTGCATGTATTGTTCCCACAACTCCCATTTTTTGATGTAATTTGCTCCTACTTTTTTTCTAAAGATCTTCTTCTTCTTTCGGCTTTTCCCGGTTAGGGGTCGCCACAGTGGATCATCGTCCACTCATGATTGGCAGTGGAGTTTTACGGTGTCAAGGTGCCAGCCTGGTTCCCAACCTTCCACAGAAGGCACACGCATGCACACATTCACACCTAGGGCCAATTTGGAGTGTCCAGTCCACCTACAGCATGTCTTTGGGATGTGGGAGGAAACTGGAGCACCTGGAGGAAACCCACACGACCACAGGGAGGACATGCAGACTTCGCACAGAAGGCACCCCAGCTGAGAATCGAACCAGAGGGCCTCTTGCTGTGAGGCGGCAATGCTAACCGCTGACTTTTTTTCTAAAGATACCACTCCCATTTGTTTTATCTCTGTTACTATATTCACTACTTTTAGTATGACTGGATTAGAATTTGATTTCCATTTTATAGTAATTGTTTTTTGCAGTGACCAAAATAGACCTCAGCACTCACCCATTAGTCTCAAGAGCTTCATATCTGTGATTCACATGCTTACCTGCTGCCAGATGTTTATCTCACCGTGTGCCATCAATGCAGAGCTGTACTTGGTGCAATTGGTGCTCTGGGCACTTCATAAGTCACTGCCCCATCATCTTTTCCATATTAAAAATTTTGATATACAAAAACAGTTTAAAACAGTCAGTTCTCACAGTATCAAAACAAAACTTCTAAAAACGTAACAAAACTACTGAGATTCAAAGGGAAAGAAGAGAAACCACAGAGGATGGAGCATATTTCCATGAAAAAAACCCCAAAATACTCTGAAGACTTCTCATAAGTTATTAGAGTTAGCATAACTTAATGACAACTTTACATAAAAAAATAATTTGAATGGTAGCCTGTACTCCTTCTCTGCAGAATGGTAATAAGTCAAAAATTAATAAATTTGCCAACTTCTTTTTTGTTCAAGAAAATTTTATTTTGTTTTCATAATAATAATACAATAAATTAATACATTTTGCTAATAAATAGTGTGAATAAAATTATTAAACAAGAAAATAAACTATCCCCGGGATTCATGAAGCTTGCGCCAGGCGCACGCATAGCGTAGGCGTTATAATGCCAAATATGGCCACTGAGCAATTCAGGTACGATCCAATTCCACATGCACTACCGGCGTACGCCAGATCTGCGCAGCCACCGGTGTAGGTATGCAAATCACCCCATGTGCAGTATTGCACCATGCAAATGAAGGCATATAACGATTCATGAAGTGGTGCAGGCGTAGAGTAAGGCCACGGAAATGTAAACCAAAAAACACGGTTTACATTTTCCCAAACATAACATCGGAGCTATGGAAGAGGGCCAGACCCAGGTATCACAACATGAACATATGCCAATGGCGAAATACACAGCCAATGGCATAAGAAAAGATGCACAACACGTAAATAACAACATTTAATGTCATGTCCACAGTAACGCACAGCAGAACCGCAGGGCATGTGTGCGGAAGCTGTAACATAAAGAAATAATATAAAAATGTCATAAAATCGCAACGTAATAGAAATCAGGTTTACAGCATAACACACAATGGTAGGCATGGAACACCACAACCAAGGTGCAAGGGTTGCTAAGGGCTTGCGATAGTGTTCGGCGCGGTAACTATGAATTAGTAGTCAATGCCATGCAAATGAGGCAGATAATACTGAATCGCAAATGTCCCGCCGGAGGAAGGTTTTACCATACGGCATAGCAGTATAACACCGAGGAGTGGCTCAGAGGAGATACATGACATCAGCAGAGGGGTGTGCCACTGTAGCACTAAGCACATTGGAGCATTGCAAATCTGGCCTGTCCGTTGCTAAGCAAAGCTGCAGGATAGGGGTGGGGAGGAATCGTTTAGCTGAGAGCACACATGGTGGCCAAAAGCGCATGTGTACGAGGATGAAAACGTGCCCGAAACCCAGTAATCGGACGCATGCGCTGCAAACAATAGCAGAAACAGGAAGGTCAGGGGAAGGAAAGGAAATGCAGAAGTAAGATAATTGGAGTACTAATGAGCAATCAACACCAATCAACCCACGAAGGCCAATCGACGGCAGCTGACAAGTCCGCTTGCAGAAACCTGCAAAACAGGATAGGGGAGGCATGTGAATGCAAAGAAAGAAGGGGAGGTATTGGATTGCTAAGATAGGAGACCTGACACAGTAGAGCAAAGCAAACCGACAGCAGACTGGCAGTAACACACATAACGCAAGATACGCCAGGTCCAGGCAAGCACAAATGAAAGTAGGCTGCAGGATGCACGCCAGAAAATGGTAGGTGCAACGTGCAGAAATGTAAAGGGAAGGTCAAGAGGTAATCCACGGCAGGCAAATGTAATTCAACACCAAAGGCACCACAATAGTAGTTCCGGCAGTAAAACGCATAACATAACCTGTAGCTACGAACGTACATACACACCCCATGACATCATCAGTGTTCACAGCACAATAGTATAAAGTGTGTAAGCACCCAACACAAACACACACCTGTGTATTCCCAAACACCACACCATAGGTGTAAACACACGGGGAACTTTTAAAATGTACATGTTGGGAGCTGCCATAGCTGTGATTCATCAGCATGTGTTAGAGACTGACGGTGTTGTGGAGGATGATGCCGACAACCACCGCAGGCCTCGGAGGAGAAGGAGAGTGTTCAGTCCAAGGGTAACCTACCAGGGGCTACATGACCTGGAGATAGTAGAGCATTACAGGGTGGACAGGGACATCTTACAGCAAATAGTGGAGCTGTGCCGGCCACGCCTGAGAACCAGAAACAACAGAGGGCAACCCATACCAGTGGACACAAAGGTATGTGTAAGCCTGTGAATACTGGCCACAGGTACCTTTCAAAGGCCAACTGGAGATATAATGGGTATCTCACAGGCATCAGCATCCAGGGTACTACACCAGTTCCTGGATGCCTTGTTACCACATGCCAATGAGCAGATATACTTCCCCAGAACTCAGGAGGAGTTGGCCAGCAATATGCGTCACTTCCACCGTGTGGCACAATACCCGGAGGTACTGGGTGTGATAGACTGCACGCACATACAAATGAAGTCACCACCTGGTGAGCAGGGTATGCGCTACATAAACTGCAAGGGATTCCACTCCATCAACTGCCAGGTCGTGTGCAATGCCCAGGGCATTATCATGGATGTGTGTGCTGGCAGCCCTGGAAGCTACCATGACTCTCATATCTGGCATGCCTCACAGCTGTATCAGGTATTTGTCAGGGGGGACATCCCACATGGCCATCTTGTGGGGGATGCTGGCTATGCACTGGAGCCGTGGATGATGACTCCCATCAGAAATGCACACACACCCATGCAAGAACGCCATAATAAGGCACACGCACAAACCAGAATCATCATAGAGCATGTGTTCGGGATGCTGAAATCACGGTTCTGGTGCTTGGATACATCTGGTGGAGCCTTGCAGTACTCTCCAGGCTCGTGTGCCCACATCGTCATAGTATGTGCCATGCTACATAATATGATCCTGCGGAAGCAGCTGCTGCAGGGACAAAATGGTGAAGGCCCTCATAGCCCACTGCAATTGCCAAGGCCAGTACAGGCACAGAGGGATTCAGACCATGAACACACTGTGCCAGCCCCAGTAGGCAGATGGAGGCATGCCCAATATGCCTACACCTTGGCAAAGAGGGAACGTATAGCACATACACTGACCGTGTAGGCCCCTACGGACTGACACCTCTCCACCTGCACACACAGTAAAATGGATGGCACACAAACATGACCACCTGTAAATTGTAATGTATAGGTGGCCCAATGTGTGACTCCTACATAGGCAGCCCTCAAACATTGTAAACACAACAGCCAGTGCAACACAGAATGCCAACACCAGTACATGAGTCTTACAGCATCTGGTGGTGCTGTGTGCCTGTCACGTTCCCCGCCAGATATATATATATATATATATATATATATATATATATATATATATATATATATATATATATATATATATATATATATATATATATATATATATATAGATATATATATATATAGATATATATATGTACACATATGCATATATATAAGACAGATAGAAAGGGCAATAGAGGGATATATGGTGATATAGATGGATTCAGCGATATCTGCAAATATGATAGATAGTTCAACGACATTCATAACATCTTGGAGGTACAAATAAATAGGATACCGCCAACCATGGAATGTGTAACATACCGACATGCGTAACCACGAGGCTGAAAGACCGATAGAACACAGTACTGGAACAGTACATCCGCGACTAATAGTATGATGATATGAAGGGACGGTTAGTCACCGCTGACGTTGTCGCGGTCCACGTAGGTACAGTGTTCAACTGTGTCTGTGAGTGCCGTAGTCCGTGTAAGTGTGCGTTGAGGGTGCCGTGTGCGTTTCTGTGTGACTAATATGTGTGTGTCCGCAACATGTGTATGTTGGTGCCAAGTCAGGGCAGACCAGTATGGTAGGTGTGGGTATAGCTAGCCGTAGGCATACGGTTACTACCTGTACCACAGTAGGAGGGACATCCCCACCCTGGGCGGGCGTGTCCTGACATAAAACAGTACAAAGGGCAAATGTCCGAGATGGTAGGACATAAATATGTCCCATATATAATGTAACAGTCGTATTTAATAGTTATGCCTGTATGTAAGAAACTTAAATGTTACATGCAATATGATAAGTATCCAAAGTCACAACAATAGGTATGTAGTGAGGATAAAAGTATGTGCTACCTGTGTACTGACCATGGCTACGTGTTGGCCTGTAAACACTGCTTTGTGTCCTGCAAGTGTCCAACAATGACCATATGATAAGGTGGCAACCCATGGCAAACAGGCTTTTCTAACAACACAACCACAATGACTGCAAATATCTGGGACAGAAATACAAGGGATAGCTGTCACCTACACATATCTACTGATATATCGCTGCAATTACGGAGGTATACAAGTAGCAAGCTCACCTGCAGACGATATAGAAACCAATTAACAATAGCCCAACGTACAATCCCGTAACATATGTCTACTAACTGTTAGCTCTCTAATCAGGGATGGAGCCCACACACATATATACGGATTATGTAGAAATGCAAGGCCCACAAACTGTATATGTTACGTACAACCACCGACATCCCCCACCTTAGAAACTGAAGCAATACAAACTGTAATAGCAGCACAAACATCCAGTCAGTCAATTACATCTGCAGAACCCTCAACATACCATGTGAGAGACAGAATTAAAGGCGACATGCAAAATTGCAGGCGTTGTATAATGGAACAAACAGCCATGTTACAGGTATTGATTGCAATACTCCGTTAACAGACATCGGGATGACAGGTACACCCACATGTTGAACAAATACTCTACCTGTCACACACAATCCACGGGGGACATGAATCCAAACTATACTTGTCTCCATGCATAGCAGTTGCAGTTACTCATAACAAAACACAATACAGACCGTCTCCCCGAAGGTAGGGCAAATAGGCAACGCCCAAGTGGAGAATCCAATTATACCCCACTGTCGCCGCGTAATTGGCGAATGGAGTAGCTGCACAGCTGATATGCAAGTAATTAGTCACTCAGAAACACCAACTGGCGGGAAGAATCCACATGTTTCAGGTATCGACGTATATAAGGATGACTTGCCAAACATTCAAACCGTATGCTCATACCGAAAAACAGTTGAAACACTGTGAAAGAGATAGAAATGAAACGCCGTAAGGACAACAAGGTATGTAGAACGCCCGATATGTAAGGTTATGTATAGCATGATCTGTATTAATTAGTTTTACTGTATGTATAGCCTGGTTTGCATTAATTAAACGTGTCCGCAATGCATAAATTGGGGAAAGGTATTGATGTAGTGATGTCTTGCTGAGCATACTAACGCTTATAGAATCTGTGCGTCCAGCAGTGGGACACAAGGTACACAGCACAGACACCAGAAGGGATGCTACATGAGGCCATTAAACAGAACAATGCCATACAACCCGCCGTCAGTGGTAGGGTATGTCCAACAAGGACGTGCCATAGCAGGGGATAGTATATGTTGATATACTGTCACAGCACGCATGTGTATGGGTAAATAACGTTAATGACATATGTAAGGTGGTCCCGCTGAGCAAGTATGCTTTGCATTATGGGATACTATGTGAAATATGTGTAATGTATAGTATTATAGGTAGATATGACAGATATTCTACACAGCATAACAGGCATATCATGCATACCACAGGTATCGTCTATTGGTATGTACAATAACAGGATACATATGGCCTGTAGGTATGGGACATAGTAATAGCATGATAGCTAATCTAAATGGAAGGGCTACCAAGTAACCATGCACAAAGGACATGTAATAGCTGCACAGGTGCATAGTGGGGTACTATGCAGTCTGTCAAGTCCATGTGTAAGCACAACTACAGTGTTCACACTAGTGGCACCTCTCCAGGGTAGTGTCCTGTGAAGAGCAGAGCCAGGTGTCACCTGCACCACTGCACAGTACAGCCACTGCAGTGATCCCAGGCCTACATGTGTCTCCCAACCACCAAGGGAGGTATCACATGAACAGCGCTACTGAGTGTCCCTGAGTGATGTACAGAGGACTTATGTTCCACAGCATGGTGAGTGTCCTGTTTGGGAATGTAACCCAGAAGCACATCCCACTCATTGTGGCATGTGTGCACATATCCATGAGCATGATGCTCACAGTGGCCTCTGCTTATCTTGCGTATGAGGAGTATATCCATCAATAATGTTGTGGGCATGGGCCCTGTCTGATCAGCAGAGGTCACCCCTGAGTATGTAGTATGCAAATGTGTACAGATGTGGTGTCCGTAGTGCAGCCGCATATTTAAACTGTCGGAGCTCAGTAAACGTCATGGCGTGTTAATGTTGTGGCATGTAAAGCTGTAACTGTTGTGTAAGGTACACCCTAAATGGGGTGGTGTACCCTTGAATGTGTGTAGATGTCTTGAGTTCAGAGGTACAATGGGTGCCTATATACCAGTTACACACCCAGTACAAATAGGTGTGGCCACGTAGGAGTATATCCACACGACAGTGGCAATACGGTAACCACAGGAGTGGGTGCAACATATGTGTGTACTGCAAACATGTACAATGTGATATGTATGTAGGGGACTACCATCCATGTGATAGTCAGTGGGTGAATGGTGTAATGCAAAGGTGATGTGCATGCACCTTGTGTCATGCAGCTTGATGCCATGATAGTCATATTATGTATCTGTCACAGCGACACCCATATTGTTGGAGTCAGTATCAGCTGGTGGAGCAATCATGGCGCTTGGTATGTAGGGGTTCTAAAGCTAGGCAGGGAAAGTCCCCTGTGCCAGCCTGTTCCGCAGGGAAGCATATACTTAACATGAGGGGCCCTATGACTGAGGACTGTGGTATGCCAAAGTACCTGACATGTAGTAGGTACTATGGTATGCTGGCCTCACTGTGTGTCCTGTCCATGAGCCACATAGCATAACATCCTGAGACACAGGGTACGATGTGCAGGTGGATGTGTATGTTGTCAATACCAGAATGGGGAATGGTGCTGAAAGGCAATGAGAGGACAATGTAGGATGTGTGGACTCTCGTACCATCAGCAACTGCCCTGGTAACTGTATGAAAGGAGTCCACCATGTGTAGGGGCCATGCTCTGTCCTTAACAAGCCCAACCCGGGTGGCAGCAGAGGACGGGAGACCAACAATGTCTCTGAGAATGACATCCTTGACGATGTGCCCCATAGCCATGCAGAACAGTCCAGTCAGGTGTGTAGGACTATAGTCCCACTCGTGCAATGTGGTGCCACCTGTGTGTAGTGTGATAAATGCTGCTGTGTGCCATTCAGGGTCTACAATGTCTGAAACAAGGCTATTACTGAATATGGTGGCCTAGTGGGGAGACAAGTAATTCAGAGGTTGGTGGACATCACAGCCTGGGACGTTGGAAGGTGACATGGGGCCAGTGTCCCAGGACACATAGAGTGTAGGTCAGTACTGTGTAGGTGTGACCACAGGGACACCACAATGTTCATGTATGGATTGCGGCCCTGTAGTGAGTGAGAGGGTGTACTGTCAGCATTGAATCCATCCTCCAGCATGTTGCCAACAATACCTGGGTCTGCAATGTTCCTGAGTGACTGTTGTATGTGACAGCAGATGTGGGTGTTGCCATCAAATACTGACATACTACCATAATGCCTGGTGGTACACCCCGGAATGTGTGGCAGTCATGTTTACGTAGCTAGTCTTGGAGTATGTGATGAGGGACCCTGTGGCCCCACCACAGCTGACCAGTGAGCCACCCCACACATGGGAATGTACACCACTGTGCAACAGCCTACACCTGTTGTTGTGCATCATATGTCCGTGGAACATGACCACCAGAGTGGCGTCTGTTATCTGGTGTGTACCATCATGGCTCTGTGTGGAATAACATGATCCATGCAGTTGTGCACTGGGGTATGTGTCAGCATTTGTATGTGCATTGTCCATCTGCACGGGTGTCATGATGTTAACAACCGCTGTCAGCAGACGTCTGTAGTAGGTGTAGTAGTACACATGTACTGTGTATGCTGTGATGGGTGTGTTTCCGGGATGTGGCTAACAAGGTAGATTAGCATATGTTTGGAATCCACCAATGAGGGGATAAACCCAGGTGTGTAACACCAGTCACATGGTGGTAGTGTTCATGCCAAGGGTAATGTAGGTCTTGGAGGTGGTGTGTATGTGTTGATCCAGCAGAGTGGAGGGTATGACTCATGGATGTGTTGGTACATGTGTGGCTATCCCAGTGAAGTGTGGGGTAGTGTCAGTCACACATCAGTAGTAGCTGAGGCCCACTGTCCACTATACCACCATAGAAGGTATGTTACCCATGGGGTATGATGTTGACTCTGTCGCTTGTTACAATGTGTATAGTGGTCCCGGACACAGTTAGTTGCACATGGAGCACCTCTGATGCATTGTGCTAAGCAACTTTCCAGGATGTGTGCATAACATAGTGGGATATGGGAACCCCTCAGCTGTGGGTGTACCGGTCCAGGTATGTGCCTGGAAGGTATGGTCCGTCTATAACCTGTCATTGCAGGTGTGCTCTGCAGAGCCTACAGGCAGGTCCCAGTCACTGCAGAGATGTTGGAGTGGTGCATTATAAGGTGTGCCTTGCCTGCGTGCATCACAGGGGAAGATGCAAGCAATGTGTCACATGACCCCATGTCGCGCATGCCAGTTACCGCCCTGCCGGTGACAGTTATTGGAAACTGTGCAAGACAGGCAGTATAGCAGCAGCAAAAGCCTAGCATGTCAGCTGTACTCCCAGGGCTGACAGGTGCAAGTCATCTGTGCCACAGCATTGTGTTTGACCAGGACAGTCATAGCGGACAGATACCACATGCCTGTGGAATGACAATTGGAGCATAGGCAACTGTTGAAGTGACACAGTCGGTCATTGTACAGTGGTATCATGTCTGGATGAATGCAAAATGTTCCCCAGGGCTAGGCCCACACCCTCAGGGCTATAAGACTGGTGAGCTATTGCATGTCCCTGCACACATAGTCTGTGAAGTGGCATCACAGGGCAGTCACACTAACATGGCGAATGACAGACATATCGTACCTGGTGAGGTGTGGCATGGGTGCATAGGTTATGTTGCAGAAGTAGTTACCCGACAGCAAGATGTAAGCGACTAACACCTTGTGTAGCCTGCCGTGTGGAACTGCAGTGTGACACCCTACAGAGTCAGCTATGACTGGTGTATTGTGAATGTTATAACACACTATTGGCTGTATGTGGTGGGCACACATGAGTCTGTGGGCTATAAGCTGGTGATGTTGTCTTCCATGATGGGGGCTACCTCTGGTGCCTACAGTGAGTATGGAGACGTACTGCACAGGTTGTCCTTGTAGGTGTGGCCAGTGGTGTAGATTATGTGAGACTATGTGATGGGTGGGGTGTGTTGCAAATGTTACACATCCCCAAATGACTGTCAGGTGCAGTCAGGGTTGGTGACAGCATTACCCCCAGCCATAGCTGTCAGCCTCCTGTCCCCAAAATGAGGAACATTAGCCCTCATACAGTGTGACAAATGGGCGAAACGTGGAACACTTACAACTGGCTTACTAACAGCGTCAACTAGGAAGGGCATATGATGGCTAAAATAGGCTGGTCTTACGTATAAAACAGATATTCCAATGAATTACTATGATTCTCATCTATCTAGTCATGGCTAGCAGGTAAACTATGTACAACAATGAATGTGTGACAGACCCTTCCAATGTGGAACCTTGAGGAACATGCACCTTTTAGAACCCCAAATGAGGTACATTCCCCGTAATGAGGTACACCTGAGGGCTATGGGCCCAGCACGGCTGCAGATGTGCATCCCCCACAGGCTGTAGTGCCGTATGTTGGGAAGTGAGCATTAAATGTGTACACGAGACAATTGCTCTATTGCCACATGTACGACATATCCCTCATATAGACAAGCAGTAGCACTGGTACGTGACAGTTGGACATGCCTGCATATACAACCATGTCCCACAGGATATGTGTGTTACATGTGTGCAACAGCTGTCGTACCTTAAGCAAGCTGGGAAGTGTAGGACAGCCAGTGTACCTGTGGGAAATGGTGTGGAATGGGCGCTATAGTAATCATTAGCTCATGACATGCTCACATGTTCTGAACAAGTGCCTAGCATGACCATACAATACAGATAGGGTGTTGGATAATATCAACCCACAAGTGGTGATGACAGTCATTTAGGGTGGCACCGCACTATAACCCTGCTGAGTATGGTGTGCATGTCCATGAACCATTAGCACTGTAGATGTTAGCAGTACAGATGTATAAGATAGCACGGATATTTGATTACAAATACCTTTGCATGTCACAGGTGTGTTCCACCAGTGGCCTGTTGACAGACCCACAACTACAAAAGGTGCAAGAGTGACATTTGCACAGCACATCTGTGCCAGATACAGTAGAACAGGCTTAATGTGTTGTACCCCACCCTCATTGTAGCCCATACCACACACACAAATGTTAGGCATCTGTGTATGTAAGGCTGTGAATGGCCATGACCTATCAGTTTAGCTGTGTCAGTGTTGTGAACAACATACAGAATGAGATGTGTGTGTGAGGTGTGTGACATATGTGCACAGTCTGATGGATGATACCAGCAGTGTCACCGCTAGGTAAACATCCCTGTACCCATAAACTCCTACCTAGGCTGTGGTCAACATTATGGACACTGTGTAAGGGATGGTGCTGTGCAGTGCTCCCCCAACATGGTGACATCTCCAGGCCCCTTAGGTAGTCATCTGAGGTACCCATGTCATGTCAGGGTGCCATCCATGAGCACGGAGATCAGTGGCCAGGCATATACAGCACTGTGGTGACCAATATTGGATCACATACCACCTGTAAGGGGTAATGGCTATGCATGGATGTGCGATAACAGCCTTCACAATCCACACCTCCACTATGCAGCATGCCGTCTACCTTGCAGAAGGACATTTGCTACACCATGATGATGGACATGCTACATGTCCATATTCTGATCTATATGACATATGTCATGGACAGCCGCCGTCCTAATACTAGGATTGCCACAGGCTGGACAGATCCCTGTGCCATATATGTGACATACTCCCACCATACCATGCAACCCTGTCCATCAAAGCTGCAGATGTCATCCCAGTCATACATGGTGTGATGGCCGCATGGTAGATGTACTATCAACTGACTGGATCAGTAATGTGGCACTGATGCAGCTTGTGGTGGCACAATGGCCATCTGTAACAGCATGGAAACCGTGCCCGCACATGCTATGGTTGATGACCATCCCTGCGAATGTTGTCTGACTATCCATTGTCCCATGTCTATCACATGTGTAATACAGGCGATCCGTGTCAGGATGTTGAACAGTTGTACAGTGCTGTGTAGATGTATATGGCAAAACACATGCATGTACAGGTGTCCATGCGTATGTGTGCATTGTCACTGCTCAAGTCCATTCCGGCTGTGTCTGTGTTGATATGTGACATATATACAGCATCCAGGTCAACAGTAGTACCGTGGACACATCGAGGCATGTGCAGATAGGTAAGAACACAAGTGCAGGCAAATAGACATGCCCACAGCAAGACAGCATTTACATGGAGTATGAACACTGTAATGAGGTGACACACATATATGGTAATGATATCCAATGCATAATGGGTGTGACATGTGTGACACAAACACGTCAGTCGTGTCAGTGTCATGGTGCTTTGCAAAGATAACTGTGCAGATGCAGTAGATGTCATAGAAATGTATGTGCAGCAGTATCTCTGTACATCTCTGAAACTGTGACCTGTCACCATCATTATGTTTTACAGATAATGCCCCGTACACACCTCCCAGCATACACCCGCCAGGAGGATGATGTCCTAATCCCACAGCTCCATGACAACTGTGACTTGTTGTTTAGCCATGTGCCACAGCATGCCCAGCAGCGGGATGACCTGTGGCAGGATCTACGCAGGAGGGTGAATGATGTGGGTGGCCATAACCGCACCTACCAGCAGGTGCGCAGACACTGCATGGACCTGATACGACATGCAAAACAGCATGCCACTGCAATCGCCAGGGAACAAGGTGGAACAGGTGGTGGGCCACCAACCCAGCCCCCACTCACACACACCGAGGAGCTACTGGCCAGTCATCCAGAAACACTAGCTGCCATCGTGGAGGTGGGTGTCTCCCAACCAATGAGCCTGGAGTTGCCTGGTAAGTCAGTAATGCACATATGGCTATTATATCCCATGTAGTTGCATGTGTCACTGTACATAATGTAAAGTAACAACATATGCCAGGTATGTGGACACACATGCTGCATATACAGTATGCTACATTGTGTATGCACACATGTGCATACTATATGCTATTACACAGGTGAATGTGTGCACATGCACAGTGCAACCTGTGGCTGTCATACAGTCATGGATAATGTTCTTACTGGTGTGTCACCCCTATACAGGTACCTCTGGCATGCCGCACAGACATGGGTCCGTTGCAGGTGAGACTGTCATCAGTATCAGGCATGTTACAGTGTAGATCTATTTGCCATGTGGCCAGTTAACACTTGCACACCTGAAGTTTGTTCCAGTCACAATATGTAGGTCGCACCACCGTGCATTCGCACACGCCACCCATGTGCAATATATTCACACATAATGATACACAGACTTGAAACCACAGTACTTGTCATTGCGACATGTGTGGTCAGCTGTGCATACAACGGTGGAGGTGTTCTACAATGGAGGCATATGTAGTATGCATTGGAACAACATGTGTAGTACGCACACAGTACCACACAGTGAGCTGTGATATGGGCAGCCCACAAGTGTCACCATTGTGTCATATGCCCTTGCATTGGGTGCACACATTGTGATGTGCCACCTGACATGTCCCAGACATGTAGTGTTCTGTCTGCAATATTGTCACACTATCACATGACCTATACCCCACATACCAAACATACAACCCGTTGTCTGCATAGACCTGTGGAATGTGACATATCTGACATGTGTGGTTGTATGTCATATGGGACCACACAGACATGTGGAGAAGATGCCCATCACACACAATTGGCCACCACATGTGCACACATGGCCATGGGGGATGGCCAGAGACATGTAGCCACACAGTACATGGGATGTGTATACACCCTGTTGCACATTGTCCACACATGGTCCAATTATAGCCTTAGTTGACCGATTATACAGTTGATGTGGTACAGTGGACAAACTAAAAGCCTGTGCACAGCTTCTGGAGGTGTCACTGATGTCTACCATATACGATCTGTCGAACATCACGACTGTGTTGCAGTTATGGCTATGCAATGTGTACATATTATGCATTCTACAGCAACATACATGCCTCATGTTGCCATGCAATGGCACAGTGTCTGTACTTCACATTGTATAGCAATGTAGACGGCTCACACTACCCTCCCATGCTCATGCACATTTGCTAAACATGCATTCTATCTGTAGGGCATACACACAACACTGCAATGTGAAGCCCATTATGATGCTGTACATGTGTCAGGACACCATTGTGTCAAACATGTATGCATGTTAATGCACATGTCAGCAAATTACATGTCAAGGTCACGTCAGCCATGTGTATTGTTATCCTGTTCTAGGCCACATGGTGTATCACGGGGATGCATGCATACTACCATGATTGTGTGAACTGCATGCCTACTGATATGACACCTGCTTGCTGTAGTGTGCACCCCAGGGAGGTATGCTTACTAACACTATTAATGTCTGAGCTGCATGCCCTCTGCTCTATCGCAGGCATGCTGCATGCCATCTGACAAATCACATGCATGGTGTGTCTGTGTGTCTGTGTGTGTGTCTGTGTGTGTCTGTGTGTGTGTCTGTGTGTGTGTGTCTGTGTGTGTGTCTGTGTGTGTCTGTGTGTGTGTCTGTGTGTGTATCTGTGTGTGTGTGTCTGTGTCTATTGTACTTTACAGTATTTCTTTGCATTCACAGGTGATGTAGGTGCGTTACCCTCCTGCGGTCCATCTGATGTTAGTGTCCCCACAGATACTAGCGGTGATGAACATATGCATGAGGTACAGGCAGGGTTGTCAGGGGCTGAATCTGTGCCAATGGTTACCATCCCAGCTATGTTCCCCTCTTCCCCGCACACAGTTCTGCTGCCAACACATACTGCATCACCGGTGGCCATAGTAGAAGGACAGTCAGCGTCTGTTGGCGTGGAACAGGAATGTGTGGTGGCTACAGAAGGTGTGTCTACACACCATAGTGTCAGTGTAATGGCTGCAGATGTGCCACACAGGCATGTGGCCGGTGCTGCTCGTAGGAAGACCTCTGGCAGACATGCACCTGCAGGACAGACCGCAGCAGCTGGTATCACCAGACGCATGTTCCAGACTGTAATGGCGGCACAGGCACGTGCTGAACGGCAGAACAGAGAAGGGCAGAGGCTGCAGAGGGCTGCTATCCATACCCTAAATGACAACATCCAGGCATTGGCAAATGCTCAAAAGCAGATTGCTAATGTTCTGGATAGGCGACTAGGTGAAATGGCCGGAATCGTTGACCGAGGCATGGCAATCTGCGAGCGGGAGCTGTCTGTGCTGGAACACCTGGTAGGAGTGAGGCGTAGGCCACGTGGACGTAGGCCAGCAACACCATCTAGTGTAGGTCGACGTGAGTGTGCCACCTCACATGCCCGCTCCCATAGTGCCAGTAGCAGTAGCAGTGCAGCTGCTGCTCCGCTGTCAACACCAGGACACAGCAGGCCACGTGGACATGGCCCTGGACGGTCTCAGCGGGGACACGTTTCCAGCAAACATGTGTCGTCAGACAGTAGCCACTCTGTACCTCCACCTGGTAGTGCCCGTGCAACCCCAGGCAGGCACAGGTCACGTGGCCGTGGACAGACACAGTGAGCTGTACAACCTGCATTGTACAATCTGGGGCTGTCAATTATACCCCGTGTAGGCATCACAAATGGCAGAACTGTGTACACACATACACGCACACAGCAAACACAACTGTAGGGCTCCACAACATCCACATGCATTCTGCACAGACATGTCCAGTCAACTCACTGGCCCTTACACACACACATGATGTTATCCATTGGTGCAGGGATGTGTATGTTGCAGTGGTTGAGTGCAGCCTATGCCCCTGGCAAACATATCACCCTGTGCATATGATGAAGCCTGTGCCGCATCCCTGTCATCCACACCATCGGTGCAGGGTTATGCACAAATATTCTGATGCACATGGTGAACAGCATAGTGAGAGGTGTATGTAATACCTGTGTATGCATAGTGAGGGATGTGTATGTTGCAGTGGTTGTGTGTGAATACTGAGTTGTGTATGTGGCATAGGTTGTGTACTGTCAACATGCACTGGTCACACCATGTAGTGCAGGTGCAGCATGCATTTTGATGTGTTCATGGTATGTGTCTTGGTAACATCTGTAGCACCATGTTGGTTGTGATACCCTGGTTCCCTCCTTTGGTGTACTTGCATGTGCCTACAGGTAGCAGTGTTTGCAGTCCCCCACGTGTAACTGTGGAGTACACACAGGCATGTCTGGCAATATCAGCATGCTACATGTACCTTCATCCTGACTGTTGGACACAAAAACATGACACAGATGTCCGCACATACACTGCACCTGACGCATGTGGTTGGTGCCACAGGCTACACTGGACAGAGACGTGACATACATAGCAGGACACATTACAGGTATGGTGACATGGTGCAGGGGTTGTACACAGCGGCCTGGCCAATGATGATGTGAGGTGTCACTTGGTAGCTGGAGGCCACACTGTGCAGCAGTAGGACCCTGTAACAGTATGAGAACATGGCCGCAGTCACTGGGTGTACACCACTATAACGCACACCCCATAGTGTGCAGCTGGGGACCCTTGCCTTTGTGGTCATCACCCTCATAGTACTATGCACCCACACAACGTGTCACAGAGAAGGGACATGCACAGGTAGCCAGTAAGGCTGGGACCTATGGCATCAACAGGGTTGTGCAATGCATCACCATTACGGGTTAGTCAACACGTGGGGCCAGTGATAATTTCCCACCGTATATTAGCATACACACTCACACCAAGCACCAGACATACATACAGACACACACACACACTGTGGTGACCACACATGTGTATACGGACAGCCGATGTGTGTGATGCACCTCACCGGCGAACGTCATGCTTCCCACACTGACGTATGTACACTTCTCTACAATGGTGTACAGGGATGTGTAGCAACTGGGACATATTCCTCGCGATATGTGGCATCCCTGGTCACACATTCGGACACACATGGCAGTGCTGGGAATGATACACCAGCCATATGATGACACGTTTGATGGACATGCAGCGGTATTGATTGCATTATGTGTACCAACATCTGGCAAATGTGCTGCTATATACACACAAGAGGTTGTAGGTGTTACAGGTGCCATATGACATATAGTTGTTAACACCTGACCGCTGTGTATGCATTATGTCAGCACCGTCACATAACAGCGACATAGCATACAGTTAGCACATGGCATGATAGGATGGTGTGTGACACAACTGTGAGCCACCCCCTGCACACTTACATCTAGACAGGTGGTTCACCACGTTATGTACACACATCTCTCCATACGTGTTTGCATGTCACCATATACAGATGGCAATGATGGGTCTGCATTGCGTCTGCATGTCGTAGGTAGGTGCAACTATGTTGCAGACATCAGCCACTGCACATGCATGTTTGCTGCATGCACAGTACAGATGTCACATGTGTCTCCTGTTGCCATGTTTGTATGCATTGCTATTGTTGGACATGTGTGTTGACATACATAACACATGGACTGCGGTATGATATCACGGGTGTTACAGGCGACCAGTACAAGGGTATGTGTCCTGGTCAACACTGCTACCCCCTGTAGTGTGAGCATTCAACAGACATGGGCCCACATTCAATTTGCGTGTGTAGCATTGATTAGGCCAGTGTTATGCACGAGGTACATCAAAGGCCATGTATGTATGTGTTGTGTGTGCAGTCCATGCACACATCCACACAATCACATGTAAGACATACCCAGACGTGTTCATTGGTGTACAGCAACAGTCAGGTGTCACAGCTGTGTAATGGTCATGGTATGTCTTGAGCCGACCTGTTCATGTATACTGGTATCATTGCAATGCATAACACCTGTTGGATCCCTGTTGGTACGTGTGTACTCTGCACAGCTGGTGTACACCACTGTACAGCCCAGTGGTCATGTGTCACATGGTGTTGTTGGACCGTATGGCTGTGTAGTGCTGCACCAACGACATGGTGCTGACTTGACAGCTACAGTGTACACTGCAGTGTGTACGTGTGTGACCTGCACCTGTGACAGCTGTGATAGCAGCTGTGTGTGTACAGGTCACTGCATGTGTGACCGCCCTGTGCGTGAGGGCAGTTATACCTTACTGTCTCCTTCTGTGTGTACACTCCATCTGCATGCAAGATTGCCCTTTGCAACAGCTAAGTGTGTGAGCATGCCCAGTACACCATTGTGTAGATGGACACACAGTACATTCCACACTGCGCCCTTCCGTGATTAGACTCCGTGTGCATGCAAGATGGCCCTTTGCAACTGCTAAGTGTGTGAGCATGCCCAGTATGCCGTTGTGTAGATGGACACACAGTACATTCCACACTGCGCCCTTCTGTGATTAGACTCTGTGTGCATGCAAGATGGCCCTTTGCAACTGCTAAGTGTGTGAGCATGCCCAGTATGCCATTGTGTAGATGGACACACAGTACATTCCACACTGCGCCCTTCCGTGATTAGACTCCGTGTGCATGCAAGTTGGCCCTTTGCAACAGCTAAGTGTGTGAGCATGCCCAGTACACCATTGTGTAGATGGACACACAGCACATTCCAAACAGACGTGTGATACTAAGCGTGTGGGCATGGCCATTGACATCCTGTATAGCCATGGTGGTCATCCAGGCACCAGATGTCCAATTTCAATGTCACGATGGATGCCTACATTGAACACACTTGTTGCTCTCTTGAAGGGTGTACTGTCTGTATGCATCCCGTATCTATTCAGTGTTGTTGTGCTCCATAGATATTTAGTTGGCCCATTGACAGCACTGGCGTGTTTGTGTACGTCTACCTTGGGACGGTAATATGCTTTCAGACCGATCACTCTCTAAACATTCCCTATCGGCATCTTTGCCTTTGCGGATGATGTCACCCACCTAGAAGTATGCCTCTTGGAGTGCTGTGTTCAGTAATCTCGGTAGCGCGTTCTGTAAATGCATAATGCTGTAGTGTGTTAGAGTAGGTAGGTGTGTGTTCAACTCCCAGCCCTTCCAAGTGTGTGTGTGTGTGTGTGTGTGTGTGTGTGTGTTTCCAGCTGCCTGGGGACACAGTAAAGCTTTTAGATGCCTCACAACACATACATTCCCTATCGGCATCTTTGCCTTTGCGGATGATGTCACCCACCTAGAAGTATGCCTCTGGGAGTGCTGTGTTCAGTAATCGGTAGCGTTCTGTAAATGCGTAATGCTGTAGTGTGTTAGAGTAGGTAGGTGTGTGTTCAACTCCCGGCCCTTCCAAGTGTGTGTGTGTGTGTGTGTGTTTCCAGCTGCCTGGGGACACAGTAATACTTTTAGATGCCTCACAACACATACATTCCCTATCGGCATCTTTGCCTTTGCGGATGATGTCACCCACCTAGAAGTATGCCTCTGGGAGTGCTGTGTTCAGTAATCTCGGTAGCGCGTTCTGTAAATGCGTAATGCTGTAGTGTGTTAGAGTAGGTAGGTGTGTGTTCAACTCCCGGCCCTCCCAAGTGTGTGTGTGTGTGTGTGTGTGTGTGTGTGTGTGTGTGTGTGTGTGTGTGTGTGTTTCCAGCTGCCTGGGGACACAATAAAGCTTTTAGATGCCTCACAACACATACATTCCCTATTGGCGTCTTTGCCTTTGCGGATGATGTCACCCACCTAGAAGTATGCCTCTGGGAGTACTGTGTTCAGTAATCTCGGTAGCGCGTTCTGTAAATGCGTAATGCTGTAGTGTGTTAGAGTAGGTAGGTGTGTGTTCAACTCCCGGCCCTTCCAAGTGTGTGTGTGTGTGTGTGTGTGTTTCCAGCTGCCTGGGGACATAGTAATGCTTTTAGATGCCTCAAAACACATACATTCCCTATCAGCATCTTTGCCTTTGCGGATGATGTCACCCACCTAGAAGTATGCCTCTGGGAGTGCTGTGTTCAGTAATCTCGGTAGCGCATTCTGTAAATGCGTAATGCTGTAGTGTGTTAGAGTAGGTAGGTGTGTGTTCAACTCCCGGCCCTTCCAAGTGTGTGTGTGTGTGTGTGTGTGTTTCCAGCTGCCTGGGGACACAATAAAGCTTTTAGATGCCTCACAACACATACATTC